>NC_065446.1:153512363-153607363 GCF_917563875.1 Diabrotica virgifera virgifera | reverse complement strand
TACAGGGTTTCCCCGAAAATAGTGCGTTCCTTAAAGGTATAGATAGAAAGCACAATGTAGAGCAAAAAAGTCTTATAACATTTTATTCTAAATTCAGCCGTTTGACCAAAAAACGAAAATACATTTTGATATGCAAATTGATACTCAATTAGTAAATAAACAAGGGGTCCCATTAGATTAAATTTCACAGTCACAGGTTCTTCTACGCCATGTTGCCAGGTCATAAAAATTTATGAAAATAAAAATTTACTCTTATGGAGAACAACGTAATTTTTGTTGAAACGGTTAACTTTAGGAAAAAATGTTACAACACCTTTTTGTTCTAAATTGTGTATTATATCCACACCTTAAAGGAACGCACTATTTTCGGAGACACCCTGTATAAACAATACATTTATCTAAAGTAACGTGTGAAGCGGTAACAATTAATTTTCATGACTTTCTTTTGCCAAAAAAAAGGGAACGATTTTATTTTCAGCGTAACTTGCTTACTTTTCACGCTAGAAACTGTTTTAAAAACACCAAAAAAAATTTTTTTTAAACACTTTAAAAGAGTTATGATGAGTGTTTCCCGAAAAGTGCTTTATTTTTTTGGTTATTTTACGTTGAAATATTCGATTTGGTATTTGACGAATAAGAACCTATTTTTCATTAGCTGCAACCCTGCTTCTACTGGGTCTACAGACCTTATACTGACACCTCTTTTTCATAAGCTATATTATTGCTAGGAATATTTTCTTCGATAAAATATGTACATACTTACTTTTTGAGTTATTTGCGAAAATCCGTCCAAAACGTGTTTTTCTATGAAAAATAAACATATTCACTCGCACATACCTCGAAAAGTATTGACCTAAAACTTTTATAGAACAAAATTTGCTTAGAATTAGAATTAGTCAGTTTATCCACTTCCGGACTTATTTTGCACGTATGTTTTTTCACCTCCAAGAAGGGGTGAAAGTCACATCCAGGACAAGAGAACATATCGGCATAATCTCACTTTTTTCTTTGGCATTTTAGCTACGTGTGTGCCAAATTTTATGTCAATCCAAGCGGTTCTTTAAAATCTGGAGGTTTTGCGATATTTTATCGTGAGTGAATGGAATAATAATTATTACAACGGCAATTATTGCCGTTGTCACTTTTAGATAAGAAGTCATTATCACAATGATATAGTCAGGTTAACTGAATTGTATAATTATTGTTTTTATCATTAAATGTGAAAACCTAGAATTATCCATGTCTGTCCGTCAATAAACACAACTCGTCTATTAGTAGGACAGAAAGAATGACAAATAAGGTGTCAAATGAAAGCCTATAACCAAAATATGATATTACATGTGAGAAGTTTGACCTCGGACTGCCTGTTCCAGAGTTGCAACCGAAAGTACTGTTTTAAATTCGTCGAAATAGTACAAACTATTGGTCAACACGACTAAGAAAGACCAGAACAAATACATACTTCCGGTTTCATGCCTGTCTGTTCGTCCATATCTGTAGGTGAACAAAATTCATCCGTCATATCAGCTGACAAAAAGTTACACGAAGGGTTCAAATATCGACTGCCGGTTCAACTTCCGGTCACTTTTTGTGAAAAATTAGAACTTACGGTGTCCAATTGCTTGTTACAATTTTTTTTATAAGTGTTCTACTCTATCTATTCTGACTTTTCATTAACTTACTTAGATCACATATAATTTAATACAGTTTTGATGTCAGGGTCTTCAAAATTTATGTGGTGAGTTCCGGTATGTGATGAATGAAAAACGACTCCATAAGCAGAAGAAAAAAGTGTTCTCAAGACCTAAGACAATACATCGACTCACAAGAGCGTTGTGACAGTAGCAAAAATTCGAGTTGGGGTTCTAATTACTTTCTCATGCGGCTTACTCTCCTGACTTGGCCCCCTCCGATTATTAAGTGTTCCCAAATCTGAAGAAATGATGGGCGAGTCACAAAGTTTCACAAAAAAGCGAATATTTCGCGAAATGAACGTCAGATCGAAAAACTAAAAAATGCGTGTTCAATATTTTTCAAAAGTCTATCGAATGATACCAAAAACGAACCCCCACGGAAAGGGGTGAGGAGTAAATTAAAAATTTTAAATACGAACCCTGCGATATTTCGCGAAATGAACATCAGAGTGCCAGTGTGTGCTTTTTTTCTGGGGATGAGTACCACCCCCTTCTCGAGTGTGGAAAAATATAGGTCCAAATAAGTCCGTAAGTGGATAAACTAATTAAATTCCTTGTAACTTTTGTTTTTAGATGGTTTTTCGCAAATAAATCAAAAAGTAAGTATTTGATCGAAAAACTATTCCTAGCAAATATAAAGCTTATAAAACAGTAAAAAAAATGATGTATGTATGAAGTCTGGACACACAATAAAAACAGAGTTGGAGCTAATCAAAAGTTGGTTCTTATTCGTCAAATTCCAAATCGACTAGTTCAACGTAAAATGTCCAAAAAATAACGCACTTCTCGGGGAAAACCCGCTTCTGGGCAAAAAAGGTGTCTTGCCATTTTTGTTTAAAATTGATTGTTGTCGAGTTATATGCGATTAAAAATTTGAAAAATGCGAAAATGGCCATTTTTAAGTCTTAATAACTCGATTAAAAGTTATTATTATGAAATTAAAAAGTGAGCAGATCAAGTTTCAAACCCTTGCTTCAAGGTCCTTAAGAGATTTTTGTCATTATTTTATTACAAAGCTGTTATTTTTAATTATTAATAATTAGCGCTATAGTCCCGGATTTATCGTCGCCCCTGTTAGTGAAATTATTCCGATTCGATTTTTTTGCACAAACTTACTCAAAAAGAGGTCCTTATAACATATTCACAAGGTGCCGTGGTCGAAAAATTGTTTAAACAATTTTTTAAACAAATCCACAAAAATAATTTTTTCACTTTGAACAATTTTTTTTAGATAATTTTGGACATTCTGAACAAAAAAGGTCTCTTGTCAATTTTCTCTAAAATTGATTGTTGTCGAGTTATACGCGATTTAAAACCTGAAAAATGCGAAAATGGCCATATAACTCGACAAAAATCAATTTTAGAGAAAAATCTCAAGATACCTTTTTTGCTCAGAATAACTCAACTTATCTAAAAAATCGTTCGTAATGAAAAAATTATTTTTGTGAATTTGTTTAAAAAATTGTTTAAGGTGATACAGTAGCGATCAACAGGTAGCCAAAACGCGTTCCAAGATTGCGGCTGTAATTTTGAATATTTTTTCAAGATATTTGGCACACGTATCCGTAATATAATAAAGAATGGCGGTACAGAGCCCAATTTGAAAAATATATTAGGTAATATTTGAAAATTATTCTGTAATTAAATACAATATTAAAAAAACGAGCCTGTACCGCCATTAAGAAGAACAAACAAATACACTTTCTTCAAATAAACTTTTTTATCCGATGCCTAGATTTTGTGTCATTTTGGAACTACTAAAATGTTTTATTTCATTAGTCCAAAACAAAATTTAAATTTTTTAATTCGACAAAATATTTCCACGCACAGGCTGTGGTCTGTATTAATTCGAGAACCAAGAGAGACAGCTCATTAACCGCCTTTCATTTTTTCTTAGAAAATAAACGATCTCTACACAAAGTACTTATAGGATAATACGCCGCCGTTATGAAATGATTGTAGGATGTTAAAATGACGAAGGATGTTTTACCCGGAAATCCGAATTTTATATACTTTTGTTATATTTAATACCCTAATAGCACACGACGTCCTTTGGACGTCCAAAATAGGTCAATTTTTGGTCCTAACGTCCATGGACCATAAACGGACGTCCTTTGGACGTCCGACGCTGGACGTACTTCGGGTGTACTAAATATGTACGTCCTTTGGACGTCCGGCGTTGGACGTCCTTCAGGTGGACTAAATATGTACGTCCTTTGGACGTCCGGCGTTGGACGTCCTTCGGGTGGACTAAATATGTACGTCCTTCGGACGTCCGGTGTTGGACGTCCTTCGGGTGGAATAAATATGAACGTCCTTTGGACGTCCGTACTCGGACGAAATACGGACCTTTTCCAATCGTCCATATTGGACATATTCTACCAATAAGGGGATTAAACAGCAAAATTATTTAATAAAATATTAACTTAATTATGTCAATAAAATAGTTTAAATGGAAAAGATTATAAATCATATTTAATTCAAAACTGTATATGTAGTTTAATATCTAATACATGTTTTACATGGGGATGTAAGGGATAGTGATGCGCAACGTATAGCCTCTCCTATCCAAATGTCAACCTCACCTGCCCGTGTAATGGTCTTGGTACTGACCTTTCGGTGCATCCTGCCAGATAACAAACGAGGCTCTGACGTCCGAGCGATTGCCGGTATAAGCAATCCCCCCACTTACTGGCCAACGGCTTCGGGCGGATGAGCTGATAAGTGGAAGGGCACCTTTTTGTCCTGAGATTGATAAATCGGTCTCGAAGGCGGATGAACCTAATAACAACGTAACGGTCAACGGCATAAAGATGCAGAAGGCAACGGGGAACCACTGCATTAAAGACTCGGAGAGTACCCCTAGTACAATTAGCATGACTACGACAAATCATAGAAACGATATTACTGATCATGGAACTCGGATACCAAGATCCGGCAGAGAAGGACAATCACAAGACGGCAAGGCCTTCTCGGTCGCCAGCAGAAGAAATCCTTGCCAATATAGTGTAAAGATAAACCTCACGATCTGCACATGGAACGTTAAAACATTATACGAGGCAGGTAAGCCTCATAATGCAATCAAGGAGATGGATAGACTATCAGTAGACATAATGGGAATAAGTGAAATGAGATGGACGAACTCTGGGCAATGTAAAATTAATGATCATCACATATATTATTCAGGTAACCCTAATGGAAGACACGAAAATGGGGTAGGTATAATCTTAAATCAAGAAACTGCCAGACATGTTAAAAATTTTGTACCTATATCGGAAAGAATACTCCTCCTTCAACTTAATACCTACCCAATTACAACTAACATTATCCAGGTATATGCCCCTACAGCTGACAAACCGGACGAGATAATTGAAGCATTTTATAATGAACTATCCAACACCTTAAAATGCCTCCCCAAAAAGGATTTAACTTTGATTATGGGTGATCTAAATGCTAAGATTGGTAGGGGACAATCGGGAGAATTCATAGGGCAATTTGGACTTGGAGAAAGAAATGAGCGAGGAGACCGACTTGGTGAATTTGTGGCAGAAGAAGAGTTTGTGATTACTAACACTTACTTCAAACTCCCTTACAGAAGATTATATACATGGAAATCACCTCAAGACACTCCAGGCCGCATAGTGAGAAATCAAATAGATTACATCATGATTAATAAAAGATTCCGTAACAGCATAACATCAGTCAAGACATATCCAGGAGCTGATATCAAGTCAGACCATAACCCACTGATTGGCAAAATTAAGCTCAGGCTAAAGAAGGTTAGACGTAGTGTCAATCCAAAATTCGACATAAGGCTATTAAAAGACCAAAACACAGAACAGAGTGTAAAACGGTATATACAGAACAACTTGAATACCGTTATTCAATCGGATGTAATGGACCAGGAGATAGAAAAGTTGCATACAGTTTCACAAGACATACGTGAGAAATTCCTCAAACCACCAAAAATAAAGAAGAAATCGTGGATGACAAACGAGATTTTAGATATGATGGAAGAGAGGCGAAAGTCCAAAGATCAGGACATGTCATTATACAAAAGAATAGATAAAGATATCAAAAAAGCAATTAGAATAGCTAAGGATACACGACTAAGAGAACAGTGTGCGGAAATCCAGCAATTGCAACATAAACACGATTCATTCAATATGCACAAAAAAGTTAAAGAAGCTGCAGGCTTATACAAACCTAGAAGAGTTGGGTGTTTGGCAGATAACCAAGGCAAACCACTGTTAAGTGTGGAAGAAAAACTAGACACGTGGAAGAAATATGTGGAAGTAACTTTTGCAGATGAAAGGCAGAATACCATTGAAGACATTGAATGCCAAACAGGACCCCCGATTACCATTGAAGAAGTCACGTCAGCTATTAAATCAACTAAAGATGGTAAAGCTGTAGGGCCTGACCAGTTTTATGTAGAATTCCTAAAACTTATGGATGAACAAGGAATAAAATGGATAACAACCGTATTCAACAAAATATACGTAACTGGAAAAATACCCCAAAGCTGGTTAAAGTCGACCTTCGTAACTTTACCCAAAAAAGTAAATGCCAAAACATGTGAAGACTACAGAACAATTAGCCTAATGAGCCACTTACTCAAATCGTTTCTGAAGGTAATACATGGCAGAATATATAAAAAATGCGAACAACAGATATCATGGACGCAGTTTGGATTCCGCGATGCCTTAGGCACCCGAGAGGCTCTATTCGCTGTCCAAGTGCTTATGCAACGATGCAGGGATGTTGACTGTGAAGTGTATATTTGTTTTATCGACTACAAAAAGGCGTTTGATAGAGTAAAACATGATAAACTCATAAACATCTTGAAAGAAGCGGGAGTAGATGATAGAGACTTGAGAATCATATATAATTTGTATTACAACCAAACTGCCAATATTAAAGTGGAAGACCAATTAACACAGGCAGTCTCCATAGATAGAGGAGTGAGGCAAGGATGCATCCTGTCCCCGGTGCTGTTTAATATATACTCTGAATGTATCTTCGAGCAAGCGCTGGGAGAACTACAGGAAGGCGTATTAGTCAACGGAGTGCGTCTGAACAACATTAGATATGCCGACGACGCTGTAGTTTTTGCAGAGAGTCTAGATGGTTTGCAAAGAATAATGTCGCGCATATCAGATATAAGTAGAGAATACGGACTTGATCTCAATACGAAAAAAACAAAGTATACGGTAGTCAGTAAGCGCGAAATATTAAATACACAGCTTTTGGTTAACCAACAACTAATTGACAGGGTCGACAGCTACGCATACCTTGGTACCAACATAAACAGCCAGTGGGACCACTCAAGTGAAATAAAACAACGCATAGGAAAAGCGAGATCAGCGTTCATAATGATGAAGTCTCTTTTCAGAAGCCACGATTTACCTCTTGATACCAAAATCTCTATCATCAGATGCTATGTATTTTCTACGTTATTATACGGAGTAGAGACCTGGACACTTTCCGAGGCTTCTTTGAGAAAACTCGAGGCATTTGAGATGTGGTGTTACAGGCGCATTTTGAGAATTTCGTGGGTGGATCGTGTGACTAATATTGAGGTTCTACGTAGAATAGGCAAGGAATGCGAGATTATTAACATAATCAAAGAGCGCAAACTAGAATATCTTGGCCATGTTATGAGGAATGAACAGAGATATGGCTTGTTGCAACTCATTCTTCAAGGCAAGGTATTTGGAAAGAGAGGACCAGGGAGAAGAAGAATATCTTGGCTTCAAAACCTGAGAAAGTGGTTTAATACATCGACAACCGGACTATTCAGAATAGCAGCAAGCAAAGTTAGGATAGCCATGCTGGTCGCCAACATCCGGAACGGATAGGCACCTTAAGAAGAAGAAGAAGAAGACATGTTTTTGTTTTTATGTAAAGTGTGAAAATCTGATCGGTAAATTATTCGTTATGTCCACTCTACATCAACAATAAATTGAACAAGAAATTGACTAAGTTATTCAAGGCCAAATTTGACGAGTACAAAATGTATGATTTGTAAAAGAAAATGAAGGAATTTGATGAAATAGAACAATTGGATATGTTTTATTTTGTCAAATTTCTTTATTTTCTGTTTATTCACGGCAAAATTGGAAGTAGAATTGTGTTTTGTATAAGCCAAATTTGACCTTGAATAACTTGTCGTCAATTTCTTGTTCAATTATTGTTGATGTAAAGTGGACTTTATAATGTTTTATTATTCCCGTTACCAAGATGATAGAAGTTTGGTGGTTAATTCTAATAAGCAAAAATATAATTTTTATCAACGTATCCTTACTACAGATGAATATTGAGAGCATCTTTTTGAAGTTGAGCGTACGTGTGCCCAAAATAGGTCCAGTTTTAGTCCTAATGCGGATGGACTATAAATGAACGTCCTTCGGACGTCCGACGTTGGACGTACTTACGTGTTGAATAAATATGAACGTCCTTTGGACGTCCATTGGACGTCTGTGCTCGGACGTCCGTTGGACATTGACATCGATCCGTGAGCGTCATCTGCAAAGAAGAAAATCACAGGCCAGGACAACCAATCCAAATAGTGAGTGTTTCAAACTTTTGTGTTGTGTTGTCAAAAGTTTATTTAATTATTTATGTTTTTCCTTACATACTTACATATTTTTTCAAGCTTTTTGGTATATTTTTCATATTTTTTACTATATTTCGATAAAAAAATTCTTCGCAGTTTTATCCTAATCAACATCATCATCATTCTATCCAACACATACTTTGTAAGTATGGAATAAAGGTTGCTTAATATTAATCAGTTTATCGAAGTCCGGACTTATTTTGAACGTTTTTCACCCCAGAGAAAGAGTGAAACTCACCCCAGGGCAATAGCACACATTGGCACAATATCACTTTTTTTCTTTGGCATGTTAGCTATGCGTATGCCAAATTTCATGTCAATCCTTTAAAATTTACAGCAAAAACCATCAAAGAATGTAGTAATACTTGTTTTCATGAAGTCGGTGATAGAGTTTGACAAATCTTTATGGTTGTTAAATATCTTTTAATTTGTGTATTCGATTTTTAAAGGTAGGTACTATATACGTCCATTTGGCACAATAAAAAATAACCTTCGACCGGTACATATTGCTTGTATCGATGCTCGGTGCATTGTTCAGTCATAAATTTTACCTGTCCCTATAGCGTCGGCCGTCGGGTCCTATTGTAAATTATTATAATAATAGTCCGTCTCGGTATTTTATTATTTCTGTCATAAGTATCTCTGTGGAAATGCAAATGCTGCTTGTAACATCCCAAAAACCAGCTCTACTATTAATTGTACTCGTATAAATAAGTGTATAATATGTACCTACCTACTTATTTATTGTATTCATTTATAGACCTGGATCCCGCGTAATAAAAAAAGTTGATTAACAGCAAGCTGAAAATTTGTTAATAGCTTCACGGTGTCTAGTCGGACAAACTTTGATGTACGGGAATACTGGAACCGGGGAAGTTTTAATTGTGGAACAGGTTAAAAACTTGGAACATCAGACTACCGAAAACGTTCCATGTATTTTGTCGGACAGAACTTCCAATTGATTTGTTACCATTTCATTAAACTCTTATGCAAAAATCAGACTGCGTACCAGTCTACTTTTATTCTCTTAATATTTTTACTTAAAAAAAGTGTACTACAATCATCTCGCTAAACTTAATATAACTGTTTTCGAGATAAACCCATTTTAAATCTGCGATATAACATAATTTTTTGCATAATATTGTAGTTAAATCCGAAAAATCAACTTAAAACCATAATAATAATTGTGCCAATTCTCATTTATGTCATTTATATTTTTGGAGATTTTTATGGTTTATAAGTTATTTTTCGAGTTTAGCGAGACGAATGTAGTATATATTTTTTAAGTAATAATATTAAGAGAATAAAAGTTTTGATTCGAAAAGTATATGTAATGTAGAGTTCCCTCAGCGATGTGATATAATATTATTACAGTATAGCTCCCCGTGCATGACAAGCTTATGGAGGTAGCCCATATAGCCTAGGCTATAATATTATTAAAAAAATCACTTAGATGGGACAATGGCTTTAGGAAATTCGAGACATCAAAAATGGCCCATTTTTAAGGTGGTGCGTTAATTTCTTGGAGAAATGTAATTATAATTTAATGTAAATAATCTAATATCCAATAATTGTAAATTAATATAAGATGTAATATAAGTTCCTTAAAAAATATATTTTTTATTTCCCACAATACATTCTCCACAGGTATAAATATCGTCTCTAGACGTCCACCGAACGTCCTCCCAGGACGTTAGATGGATGATCGGCAGCAATACATTGGACCAAACTGGGACGTCCTATGAAGGCCCAATTGACGTCCACCGAACGTCCCTTCGGACGTTAGGTGGACCTCCATTGGGCGTTTGGCAACGTGGAATTTGGACCAAAATTGGACGTCCTGTTAAGGTCCAATTCACGTCCCCTAAGACGTCCGATTAAGATCCAATTTACTCCGATTAAGGTCCAATTTACGTCCAATTAAGGTCCCATTTACGTCCGATTAAGGTCCAATTTACGTCCGATTAAAGTCCAATTTACGTCCGATTAAGGTTCAATTTACGTCCGATTAAGGTCCAATTTACGTCCGATTAAGGTTCAATTTACGTCCGATTAAGGTCCAATTTACGTCCGATTAGGGTCCAATTTACGTCCCCTAGGACGTCCGATTAAGGTCCAATTTACGTCCGATTAAGATCCAATATATGTCCCCTCGGACATTAGATGGACGTCCAATGGACGTTCGGTAGCGCGACATTTGGACCAAAATAGGACGTATAAAGGACGTTCCTCGGACGAAAACGGACGTCCAATGGACGTCCCTAAAGTCCGTGAAGGACGTCCATTGGACGTCCTTGTGCTATTAGGGTAGGTACCTACCTATAATTCTGGTGATTTTTTAAATCCTCTATTGTTAAGAGAATTTACACCTTTAGCCAAAGTTTTACGATTTTCTAACGGAAATTAACAAGTTATTTTAAATACGCACCAATTATCGATGTTGAAAGGAGTTTTTCAAGTTATAAAAATATTTTGTCTGATCAAAGAATATGTTTCCTCGTAAAGAATTTGGAAAAACACATTGTAGTGAATTATAATCGAAGATATATTTATAGTGATATTGTTTTTTTATTTTAAATAGGTAACTATTGGTAGCAGTTTTTGTAAAAACTGTGAATAAATTGCATATATAAAAAATGATTTTATTTGAAAAATAATAAATAAGATTACTAAATAAGACAGAAAATTTGTGGTTTCCCGAAATGCGCATTTTTTGAATTTTTGTGCATATCTTGCGCATATTTCGTAATTTTTTACCGCATATATATGCGAATATTTCATCAAAATTGATCGCATATAAATCCGCTCCCTAGTCATTGTATTCTGTTGGCTGATTCCAATGATTTGAGCCGCCGTACGACACGTTGGGACCAATGGGAGTGAAGATACGTAACTAATACCTATCAAGAGGTTTACTCAAACTTCTTTTCTGTACTTATACCTACCACTCGGTATAAGTACAAAAAAGAAGTTTGTGTAAACCTTTGCACAACTGTGTAAATACTAAAGAAAAATCTAAAATATTAAAAAAAATAGTGGAATCCGTTAATCTGTTCTCGAAAAAATTAGCTATGAAAATGAGCATAATTTTCTATATCCCTAACTTTTGACGAGCAGTTTAGCTTAAATGGGGAAAAGCGGTAAGCTTAGACCAAACACCAGTAGGAGGCATTCAATTAATTGAGGAAAAAAATTAAATGGATAACAATATTCATTTCAGTTATAGAAAAGGCATTGCCCCGCTAGAATGGTTGAAATCACAAGTAACAATTAATAGTCCTACAAAAAAGACAGGCGCTTGAAAGTGATAAGACCATTGAACAATAAGCCTGCGAACTGCCTTTTAAACACATTCTTAAAAATAATCCATAACACAATTAAAAAAAGGTTTGTTAAGAAATTCTTTTATAGACTTCAGAAATTCAACAACTTCTCCTGATTATGTTTAAAAAACGTACGGAATGCACTAAATGAAAAAAAGAAGAAAAAGATTTATCATACCGTTATACTCTAATATATTCTTACGTTGAATATTTGATGCTTCCCTGTAGAGTATAAAACGGACAGTTGTGTTTTTCCCGTGAGCTGCCTTGTTTAGTCTTCTTTGTCGTTCTATTCGTTAAATCCTATCCTCTCAAGTCACAGCGTCAGAAAGCAGTGGGTATATGCAGTGAACGGGAGGCCTATGTCGAGCAGTGAACGTTGGGGCCCTTTCGCGTTTATCATATGTAGAGAAGTCGCTTGTCAAAAACTGGACGTATGTAATCGTATTCTATTTGTTAAATACTCTCACCTAATATGTCATACCATGTGTGTTAATCCATTTTATTTCTACAATTTTAAAGTGTTATTACATGCCGTCATTTTCATTTGTCTACACCATCTTATTCTGCCAGTTAAATCCCATCATTTCAGACGCTGTACGTCACGATTGAACCAATAGAACCGTAGATACAAGACTAAGGCCCTTTTGACATGATGCTGTAATTGATTTTCATACGTCATTGTATTATATTAGTCAAATCCAGTTATTTTAGGTGCTGTACGCCACGATTGGACCAATAGGAGCGAAGATACGTAAATAAGGCCCTTTTGACATATTGCTGTATTTGATTTTTCTGTGTCATTGTATTCTGTTCATTAAACCCTACCATTTGAGCTGCTGTACGTCACAATTGGACCAATAGGACTAGATATACATAACTAGGGCCCTTTTGACTTGTTGCTGTATTTGATTTTTCTGTGTCATTGTATTTTATTTGTCAAGTCCTATTATTTGAGATGCCGTACGTCACGATTGGTCTTATAGGACCGAAGATACGCGACTAAGGCCCTTTTGACATGAGGTTGTATTTGATTTTTCTCTCATTGTATTCTGTTTGTCAAATCCTATCATTTGAGGTGCTATACATCACGATTGGACCAACAGGACCGAAGATACATAACTAAGGCACTTTTGACATATTGCTTGTTTGATTTTTCTGTGTCATTGTCTTCTATGATGTCTAAGGCATATCTCTGATATGCCCTATTTTTAAATTGGACTTCGTAAGTCCTAGGTTTTCACCCACAAGCTTTTATTTGACACCTCATTTGTCATTCTACCCGGTATAATGGCGGAGGAGTTATATTGGCGGTCGTACGGACCGACAGAAAGAGTACCCAGCTCAAATATCTCACCTTTAGTACCATCCTTGGATTATAAGCTTTCATTTGACACCTCATTTATTATTATAGCTGGTATAATGATAGAGGAGTTACATTCGCGGTCGGACGGACCCACCGACAGACCGCCTAGGTCAAATATCTCACCTTTAGTACCATCCTTGTATTACCAGCTTACATTTGACACCTTATTTGTCATTCTACCTGGTATAATGACGGAGAAGTTATATTCGCGGTCGTACGGACCGACAGAAAGATTGTCTAGGCCAAATATCTCACTTTTAGTACCATCCTTGGATTATAAGCTTTCATTTGACACCTTATTTATCATTCTACTTGGTATAAAGACGCAGAAGTTATAGTCGCGGTCGTACGGACCGGCGGAAAGACAGCTTAGGTCAAATCGCTCACCTGTAGTACCATCATTGGATTATCAGCTTTCATTTGACACCTCATTTGTCATTCTACTTGGTATAAAGACGCAGATGTTATAGTCGCGGTCGTACGGACCGGCGGAAAGACAGCCTAGGTCAAATCGCTCACCTGTAGTACCATCATTGGATTATCAGCTTTCATTTGACACCTCATTTGTCATTCTACTTGGTATAAAGACGCAGATGTTATAGTCGCGGTCGTACGGACCGGCGGAAAGACAGCCTAGGTCAAATCGCTCACCTGTAGTACTATCATTGGATTATCAGCTTTCATTTGACACCTCATTTGTCATTCTACCTGGTATAACGACGGAGGGGTTATATGCGCGGTCGTACGGACCGACGGAAAGACAGCCTGGGTCAAATATCTCACCTTTAGTACCATCCTTGGAATATAAGCTTTCATTTGACACCTCATGTGTCATTCTACCTGGTATAATGACGGAGAAGTTATATTCGCGGTCGTACGGACCGACAGAAAGATTGCCTAGGCCAAATATCTCACCTTTAGTACCATCCTTGGATTATAAGCTTTCATTTGACACCTCATTTATCATTCTACCTGGTATAATGATTGAGGAGTTATACTCGCGGTCGGACGGACCGACGGACAGACCATGTAGGTCAAATATCTCACCTTTAGTACCATCCTTGGAATATCAGCCTTCATTTGACACCTCATTTCTCATTCTACATGGTATAATGACGGAGGAGTTATATTCCCGGTCGTACGGACCGTCGGAAAGACAGCCTAGGTCAAATATCTCACCTTTATTACCATCCTTGGAATATAAGCTTTCATTTGACACCTCATTTGTCATTCTACCTGGTATAATGATGGAGGAGTTATATTGGCGGTCGGAGGGACCGGCGCACAGATCGCCTAAGTTAAATATCTCACCTTTAGTACCATCCTTGTATTATAAGCTTTCTTTTGACACCTCATTTGTCATTCTACCTGGTATAATGACGGAGGAGTTATATTCGCGGTCGGAGGGACCGACAGAAAGACAGCCTAGGTCAAATATCTCACCTTTAGTACCATCCTAGGATTATCAGCTTTCATTTGACACCTCATTTGTCATTCTACCTGGTATAATAACGGATAAGTTATATACGCGGTCGGAGGGACCGAGTCACAGACCGCCTAAGTCAAATATCTCACCTTTAGTACCATCCTTGTATTATAAGCTTTCTTTTGACAGCTCATTTGTCATTCTACCTGGTATAATGACGGAGGAGTTATATTTGCGGTCGGAGGGACCGACGGAAAGACAGCCTAGGTCAAATATCTCACCGTTAGTACCATCCTTGGATTATATGCTTTTATTTGACACCTCATTTGTCATTCTACCTGGTATAATGATGGAGGAGTTATATTCGCGGTCGTAAAGACCGACGGACAGACCGCCAAGGTCAAATATCTCACCTTTAGTACCATCCTTGGATTATCAGCTTTCATTTGATACCTCATTTGTCATTCTAGCTGGTATATTGACGGAGGAGTTGTGGTTACAGACAGACGGACAGACGGACGTGGATAATACAAAGTTTTCACATTTTTTCAAAATTGGGTGAAAACAATAAAACATGATGCCAGACTGATTTCTTTATGAAAATAATATATACATTCTCAAATTGTCTATTTTTCGTTGTGAATAATATTGTATTCAACAGTGATGCCAAATTTCTGATGCCAAAATGATTGATAATGAAAGTGGGATATACGTTTTCATGTATATAACGGCAGCGACAAAACGGTAAAACACTGAACTAAATGTATATAATATTTTCACTGTACGATCATTTTGGACTCAAACATTTTATGGAATAAACTTATATAACTTAGTAAGAGGTAAACAAGGAAAGCTGATATATTAAAGTAACATCAAGGAATCAAATCTCTAACTACCGAGCTGATTAGACTTCTGGTAGCAAGTACAGGAATAAAGTTATTAAGGTAGTGTAAAGTGGCATCGATATACAGATGCCACTTTGCAAGACGATGCCAAATCGATGGTAAATGCATAATGTATCGATGCCAAATTGATAGTAGGATGTATATATATATATATATATATATATACATCCCGCTATCATATTGACACCTTTTCACGTTGCAGTCATTTGGCATCACCAAGAAATGCTATCATTTTCTAGATATAAACCGTGAATGTTCGCTTAATACACTGCTTTAGGCTTGGCACCGTTGTCGGATTTTGAGTAATCCGATTTATTTATATATTTTATTCCTTACACTATACAGACAATTTGACTCCCGTAGGTCAAAAACATTGCTTAAACATCATTTTGGTAACAACAGGACGTTGCCAAGATATATATTTTTACGGAAAAGTCAGTACCTAGTTAGATACATAATAACGATCGTTTCACGTTACAAGTATTCCACTCGCACTCAGGTAAAAAACCATTGTAGGCTCTTGGGTCTGAACGGGTACCTGAACGAGTTTAATAATTCACTTGGCATTTTATTTCATTTAGTTGAAATATATCAGATTTTGTTTGTAACGAATTTCATAATAGCTATTTAAATTATTTTTTTTTAACAAAAACAAATTTTAAAGTTTGACATTTGAAAAATTAATTTTATATTGCCATTTTCATGACATAGTGAATGGTTAATTGCATTTATAATAATTGAATGGGTCATTGCGAAACAATATACAGTGCGTCCATAAAGTAACGCATAAATTCATTATTTCATAAACCGGAGACTTTAAGGAAAAATACCGAAACAGGTCGATTTTTATTTTTAAATTACAATTTTTTGGCATACATATCATACTAGTGACGTCACCCATCTGGGCGTGATGACGTAATCGTTGATTTTTTTAAATAAGATTAGGGATCATGTAATATCTCATTTGAAAGGGTATGTAATTCTCTATTCAATAATATAAACGTTAATATAATTATTTATACAGGGTTTACGAAATAATGAATTTATGCTTTACTTTATGGACGCACTATATGTTACAATGTGTAAATTTTTCAGGAAACGTAAAAATATTTCCATTAGCAGTTAAAGATTCTGATAGTAATACTATATTTTATATAAGTATTATGGGTTATAAATGCATCTATCTGAAAGACCAAAAAAGTCTAAATGTTGCGTATTTTTTTGATATTATGTTTTAAAGTTTGTGAACGTATGTTGTTTTTGAAATGAAACCATAATTGGTAAAGTTTTTGCTTTATTTTCAACAAGAAACAGGGTAGAAATTTGCGTTAAATGCAACTAGGAGCACTCCCGAATCATAATTATTTACAATGTATATACACTGTAAATTCCAAGTCATGATTTCCAAAGTTTACACATTGTAAATTATGATTCGGGGGTGCTCCTAGTATCATTTAGCGTGTCTTGGTTTGTTTATTTCTACTGCATCTTTACTGTTTCTGTTAACTAATCTAAACGTAGAGATATTTTTTGAGATTCTTTAACTCTTTTATTGCTGGGGTTTGTCACACCCCATCTGTCTGTTAGTGGCAAAGAAGTTCACCTGTCGGATGCCGGGGTAAAACATGACAAATTAGACGTCGAATGAAAGCTTATAACCCAAAGATGGTACTAAAGGTGAGAAATTTGGCCTCCGACTTCAGGATAAAGAGTTGCAACCCGAAGTATTGTTCTAAATTCGCATAAATAGTACAAACTATGTATTATTCGACGCGCCTTAGAAAGACGAGAACAAATATATACTTCCGGTTTTATGCCTGTCTCCGTCCGTCTGTCAGATATAATGACATGATGAGGTCGAATGAAAGATTATAACCCATAGATGGTACTAGCGATTAGAAATTTACCGCGCATTAGAAAAATGAGAAAAAAGAAACACTTTTTTTAGTTTTTATACCACTTCCGGTTAAAATGGTGTACCCGGAAGTGACACACATAGTCACAGAAAAATATACTTGATCAATTTACGTGTACTAAGAAGTCGAAACCGAATTTTTAATTCTGGTTTTGATGTCATATGCGGTTAAAAAATTGTCTGGAAGTTGGGCAAACCTTACTCAAAATTAGTCAAATCCTATAGACCTGGTATAGTACCAAAAAAAGTTGATTAATAGCAAGCTGAAAATTTGTTAATAGCTTAACGGTGTCTAGTGGGACAAACTTTGATCTACGGGAACACTGGAACAGGGGAAGTTTTAATTGTGGAACAGGTTAAAAATTTGAAACGTAAGACTACGAAAATATTCCATGTATTTTGTCAGACAGAACTTCCAATTTATTTGTTACCCTTTCATTAAACTCTCGTGCAAAAATCATTGCTGCATGTGGATAATTAAAAATTGCGAGGAAAAGCGCCAGAAAATGTAAGGAAAATAAATGTCTGTAATAATAAATCAATTTAAAAATATTTCGTCTTAAATTTAGAAATTTCTTCTTTGTATAAAAACAAGAGAAATACTGCATATTTTTTATAATAAATGATTTAAAATCGAGTAGTGAAGACAAAACAAAAACTTAATGTGTCAAATTATTGATTAGTTACTGCAGAACTACAAATGTTATGTGGAGCTAGTAGTACGGGATCCGAATATAGGTCGACCTGTACCCATCTGCTTGCAGGATGAAACATTTTTATTAAATTTCATACATAGACAAATATTTCTAGCATGGGTTGCCTATCAAAATCGTGTCATAGATATCCTTAAGGGGGCCGAAGGGGTTGAAACCAATATTCCAAACACCATTTTTTTAAGTATGGTAGATTTATTTTATTTTTAAATTAAATAGGCATATTCAGTATAATTCGTAGATTACTCAAGAAGAAATCCAAAGAGTAGGTACTACTGAAAAATAAGCCAACGGCGGCAAATTTGTAAAAGACACCTCAAAATATAATGAATTTTGCCGTGGATATCAAAACTCATCGTTAGATCATGGTAAACCAAAAATTCAAAAAATTTTATTAGGTTATGAGTTTCTCGAGGTAACGCTGTCGAGTTTTTTAGTTTTATCTAATTTTGACTTTTTGATATCAATCAGAAGTCTAAACAAAGAATTGTTTTGCAAAAAAGGGTGAAAATTCAACATATTTATTATTGTTAAACAAAAAATAAGCATAAAACAAAAATATCTTGACAGCGTTAGCTTAAGGAATGTCTGAAGAAAATATAAACAAAATTCTAAATTAGTTGAGGTGGTCAAGTAACTTTTGTGTTAATACAATGTCGGATTGTATCATTTAACGATCGGTCTGCTTTTCGAGCTGGTCATGTATTTTGTTAAACTAGTTTAATAGTTCACTTCGAGTAGCGAAAAATAAACAATACTTTGTAAAAACATTCAACATTGGTTCATATTCGGCTGTTTTCATATTACACACATCGGCAAAATTATTAGCCGAACACCTTAAAAATGGGACATGTTTGATGTCTCAAATTTCCTAAACCTGTTGTTCGATTTGTGTGATCCTTTCAGTATGTTATAGCCTTATTATTTAAGAATATCGTTGTAATAATATTGTTGCTAGACAGGTAAATATCATTTTATACCGGGTGTATCACTCATACTGTGTTTTTTTTTAAAGTTCGGAACAACTTGTGGAATATTCTAGCATATATAAAATATTAAAATTAAAACTCAATTATAGACTTAAACTTTCTTAACATTTTCCTTTTTGATACATTTGCTTAAGTTGGAAAATAAAAAAGTTATGTGCTTTAACAGCTAGCCATGTTTTTCATCAATAAATCCTCATAGTAGGGAGGAAAGTATGCTAAATTTGCAGTTACTCGAGCGTTATGGGGACCTATTGGATTGTGAAGAGATTGGTTCTTGATACAGGGGAGTTCGTTAAGGTGTGTCCGAAGAAAATCTATCATTAGAAAAATTCGAAATCATCAGATTAAAATAAAGTAAGTTAAGAATAGGCAAAATAGTGTATATTTCAAAAATCTGACGATTTGAGCGGGGCCTAAGAAAATGGGCGAGTCACAAAGTTTCACAAAAAAAGCGAATATTTCGCGAAATGAACGTCAGATCGAAAAACTAAAAAATACGTGTTCAATATTTTTCAAAAGTCTATCGAATGATACCAAAAACGAATCCCCACGGAAAGGAGTGAGGGGTAAATTAAAAATTTTAAATACGAACCCTGCGATATTTCGCGAAATGAACATCAGATCGAAAAACTGCAAAATACACGTATTCAATATTTTTGAAAAATCTATCGAATGGCACCAAACACGAGCTCCGGCGGAGGTGGGGTGGGGGATTTAATTTAAAATCTTAAATAGGAGCCCCAAATTTTTATTGCAGATTTGAATTCTTTACGTAAAAATAAGCAACTTTTATTCGACACATTTTTTCGAATTATGGATAGATAGCGCTATAATCGGAAAAAAGCGATTGTTTCAAATGCAAAATTAAATTAAAACCCCCACTTTATGGAAAACCTAACTAAACTTTTTTCTGGTTTTATTACATACTCTTCACAATGCAATAGGTCCCCATAACGCTCGAGTAACTGCAAATTTAGCATACCTCCTTCTTACTACTATGAGGATTTATTGATGAAAATCATGGATAGTTCTTAACGCACATAACTTTTTTAGTATCCCACAAAAGTAAATGAATCAAAAAGGAAAATGTTAAGAACACCTAAATCTACAATTGAGAGTTAATTTTAATATTTTCCATATGCTAAAATATTCCACAGGGTGACCCAAACTTTAAGAAAAAAACACAGTATGATTGGTACACCCTGTATAAAATGAGATTTACCTGTCTAGGAATAATATTATTACAACGATATTCTTAAATAATAGGTCTATAACATACTAAAAGAATCATTTAAATCGGATCACTGGTTTAGGAAATTCGAGACATCAAACATGTCCCATTTTTAAGGTGTTCGGCTAATTTTGCCGGTGTGTGTATTTATTGACCTAAATTTTTGTAAAATGCACTAGTCTTTTTTTAAAGATATCATTGGACAATTTACTCACTGTTTTTTTTTTGGATTTTACAAAATCGCTTGGATTGGCATGAAATTTGGCATAAGCATAGCTAACATGTCAAAGAAAAAAGTGATATTGTGCCAGTGTGTGCTTTTTTTCTGGGGATGAGTACCACCCCCTTCTCGAGTGTGAAAAAATATAGGTCCAAATAAGTCCGTAAGTGGATAAACTAATTAAATTCCTTGTAACTTTTGTTTTTAGATGGTTTTTCGCAAATAAATCAATAAGTAAGTATTTGATCGAAAAACTATTCTTAGCAAATATGAAGCTTATAAAACAGTAAAAAAAATTATGTATGTATGAAGTCTGGACACACAATAAAAACAGAGTTGGAGCTGATCAAAAGTTGGTTCTTATTCGTCAAATTCCAAATCGACTAGTTCAACGTAAAATATCTAAAAAATAGCGCACTTTTCGGGGAAAACCCGCCACAAATTTTTTAAAGTGTTTAAAAAAAGTTTTATTTTTGTTATTTAAAAAGTATCTATTCTATCACCAACAGCATCAAAAGTAGACCGGGCAGTATCGTCGCCCCCGCTAGCGAAATTATTCCGATTCGATTTTTTTGCACAAACTTACTCAAAAAGAGGTCCTTATAACATATCCACAGGGTGCCGGGCGGTGCCTTGGTCGAAAAATTGGTTAAACATTTTTTTTTTAAACAAATTCACAAAAATAATTTTTTCATTTCGAGCAATTTTTTTAGATAACTTGTGTCATTCTGGGCAAAAAAGGTCTCTTGCCATTTTTGTCTAAAATTGATTGTTGTCGAGTTACATGCGATTAAAAATTTGAAAAATGCGAAAATGGCCATTTTCAAGTCTTAATAACTCGATTAACAGTTATTATTGTGAAATTAAAAAAGTGAGCAGATCAAGTCTCAAACCCCTGCTTCAAGGTCCTGAAGAGATTTTTGTCATTATTTTATTACAAAGCTGTTATTTTTAATTATTAATAATTAGCGCTATAGTCCCGGATTTATCGTCGCCCCCGTTAGTGAAATTATTCCGATTCGATTTTTTTGCACAAACTTACTCAAAAAGAGGTCCTTATAACATATTCACAAGGTGCCGTGGTCGAAAAATTGATTAAACAATTTTTTAAACAAATCCACAAAAATAATTTTTTCACTTTGAACAAATTTTTTTTAGATAACTTTGGACATTCTGAACAAAAAAGGTCTCTTGTCAATTTTCTCTAAAATTGATTGTTGTCGAGTTATACGCGATTTAAAACCTGCAAAATGCGAAAATGGCCATATAACTCGACAACAATCAATTTTAGAGAAAAATCACATGATACCTTTCTTGCTCAGAATAACCCAACTTATCTAAAAAAATCGTTCGTAATGAAAAAATTATTTTTGTGAATTTGTTTAAAAAATTGTTTAAGGTAATACAGTAGCGATCAACAGGTAGCCAAAACGCGTTCCAAGATTGCGGCTGCAATTTTGAATATTTTTTCGAGATATTCGGTACACGTATCCGTAATATAATAAAGAATGGCGGTACAGAGCCCAATTTGAAAAATATATTAATATGTGAAAATTATTATGTAATTAAATACAATATTAAAAAAACGAGCCTGTACCGCCATTAAGAAGAACAAAAAATACACTTTCTTCAAATAAACTTTTTTATCCGATGCATAGATTTTGTGTCATTTTGGAACTACTAAAATTTTTTATTTCATTAGTCCAAAACAAAATTTAAATTTTTTAATTCGACAAAATATTTCCCCGCACAGGCTGTCGTCTCTATTAATTCGAGAACCAAGAGAGACAGCTCATTCACTGCCTTTCATTTTTTCTTAGAAAATACCCGATCCTTACACAAAGTACTTATTTATAGGATAGTACGCCGTAAATGATTGTAGGATGTTAAAATGACGAAGGATGGTTTAAACGGAAATCCGAATTTTATTTACTTTTGTTATATTTAGTAGGTACCTATAATTCTGGTGATTCTTTTAAATCCTCTATTGTTAAGAGAATTTACACTAGCCATACATTTACGATTTTCTAACGGAAATTAACAAGTTATTTTAAATACGCACCAATTATTGATGTTGAAAGGAGTTTTTCAAGTTATAAAAATATTTTATCTGATCAAAGAATATGTTTCCTCGTAAAGAATTTGAAAAAACACATTGTAGTGAATTATAATCGAAGATAATATTTATAGTGATATTGTTGTTTTATTTTAAATAGGTAACTATTGGTAGCAGTTTTTGTAAAAACTGTGAATAAATTGCATATATAAAAAAAGATTTTATTTGAAAGATAATAAATAAGATTGCTAAATAAGACAGAAAATTTGTGGTTTCCCGAAATGCGCATTTTTTGAATTTTTGTGCATATCTTGCGCATATTTCGTAATTTTTTACCGCATATATATGCGCATATTTCATCAAAATTGATCGCATATAAATCCGCTCCCTAGTCATTGTATTCTATGGGATGGTTCCAATGATTTGAGCCGCCGATCGACACGTTTGGACCAATGGGAGTGAAGATACGTAACTAATACCTAACAAGAGGTTAAACCTTTGCACAACTGTGTAAATACTAAAGAAAAATCTAATATATTAACAAAATATATGGAATCCGTTAATGTGTTCTCGAAAAAATTAGCTATGAAAATGAGCATAACTTTCTATATCCCTAACTTTTGACGAGCACTTTAGCTTAAATGGGGAAAAGCGGTAAGCTTAGACCAAACACCAGTAGGAGGCATTCAATTAATTGAGGAAAAAAATTAAATGGATAACAATATTCATTTCAATTACAGAAAAGGCATTGCCCCGCTAGAATGGTTGAAATCACAATTAACAATTAATAGTCCTACAAAAAAGACAGGCGCTTGAAAGTGATAAGACCATTGAACAATAAGCCTGCGAGCTACCTTTTAAACACATTCTTAAAAATAATCCATAACACAATTAAAAAAAGGTTTGTTAAGAAATTCTTTTATAGACTTCAGAAATTCAACAACTTCTCCTGATTATGTTTAAAAAACGTACGGAATGCACTAAATGAAAAAAAAAAGAAAAAGATTTATCATACCGTTATACTATAATATATTCTTACGTTGAATATTTGATGCTTCCCTGTAGAGTATAAAACGGACAGTTGTGTTTTTTCCCGTGAGTTGCCTTGTTTAGTCTTCTTTGTCGTTCTATTCGTTAAATCCTATCCTCTCAAGTCACAGCGTCAGAAAGCAGCGGGTATATGCAGTGAACGGGAGGCCTATGTCGAGCAGTGAACGTTGGGGCCCTTTCGCGTTTATCATATGTAGAGAAGTCGCTTGTCAAAAACTGGACGTATGTAATCGTATTCTATTTGTTAAATACTCTCACATAATATGTCATACCATGTGCGTTAATCCATTTTATTTCTACAATTTTAAAGTGTTATTACATGCCGTCATTTTCATTTGTCTACACCATCTTATTCTGCCAGTTAAATCCCATCGTTTCAGACGCTGTACGTCACGATTGGACCAATAGAACCGTAGATACAAGACTAAGTCCCTTTTGACATGCTGCTGTAATTGATTTTCATACGTCATTGTATTATATTAGTCAACTCCAGTTATTTTAGGTGCTGTACGCCACGATTGGACCAATAGGAGCGAAGATACGTAAATAAGGCCCTTTTGACATATTGCTGTATTTGATTTTTCTGTATCATTGTATTCTGTTCATTAAACCCTACCATTTGAGCTGCTGTACGTCACGATTGGACCAATAGGACTAGATATACATAACTAGGGCCCTTTTGACTTGTTGCTGTATTTGATTTTTCTGTGTCATTGTATTATATTTGTCAAGTCCTATTATTTGAGATGCCGTACGTCACGATTGGTCTAATAGGACCGAAGATACGCGACTAAGGCCCTTTTGACATGCTGTTGTATTTGATTTTTCTCTCATTGTATTCTGTTTGTCAAATCCTATCATTTGAGGTGCTATACATCACGATTGGACCAACAGGACCGAAGATACATAACTAAGGCCCTTTTGACATATTGCTTGTTTGATTTTTCTGTGTCATTGTCTTCTATGATGCCTAAGGCATATCTCTGATATGCCCTATTTTTAAATAAAACATGATGCCAGAATGATTTCTTTATGAAAATAATATATACATTCTCAAATTGTCTATTTTTCGTTGCGAATAATATTGTATTCAACAGTGATGCCAAATTTCTGATGCCAAAATGATTGATAATGAAAGTGGGATATACGTTTTCATGTATATAACGGCAGCGACAAAACGGTAAAACACTGAACTAAATGTATATAATATTTTCACTGTACGATCATTTTGGCCTCAAACATTTTATGGAATAAACTTATATAACTTAGTAAGAGGTAAACAAAGAAAGCTGATATATTAAAGTAACATCAAGGAATCAAATCTCTAACTACCGAGCTGATTAGACTTCTGGTAGCAAGTACAGGAATAAAGTTATTAAGGTAGTGTAAAGTGGCATCGATATACAGATGCCACTTTGCAAGACGATGCCAAATCGATGGTAAATGCATAATGTATCGATGCCAAATTGATAGTAGGATGTATATATATATATATATATATATATACATCCTACTATCAATTTGGCATCGATACATTATGCATTTACCATCGATTTGGCATCGTCTTGCAAAGTGGCATCTGTATATCGATGCCACTTTACACTACCTTAATAACTTTATTCCTGTACTTGCTACCAGAAGTCTAAGCAGCTCGGTAGTTAGAGATTTGATTCCTTGATGTTACTTTAATATATCAGCTTTCCTTGTTTACCTCTTACTAAGTTATATAAGTTTATTCCATAAAATGTTTGAGTCCAAAATGATCGTACAGTGAAAATATTATATACATTTAGTTCAGTGTTTTACCGTTTTGTCGCTGCCGTTATATACATGAAAACGTATATCCCACTTTCATTATCAATCATTTTGGCATCAGAAATTTGGCATCACTGTTGAATACAATATTATTCACAACGAAAAATAGACAATTTGAGAATGTATATATTATTTTCATAAAGAAATCAGTCTGGCATCATGTTTTATTGTTTTCACCCAATTTTGAAAAAATGTGAAAACTTTGTATTATCCACGTCCGTCTGTCCGTCTGTCTGTAACCACAACTCCTCCGTCAATATACCAGCTAGAATGACAAATGAGGTATCAAATGAAAGCTGATAATCCAAGGATGGTACTAAAGGTGAGATATTTGACCTTGGCGGTCTGTCCGTCGGTCTTTACGACCGCGAATATAACTCCTCCATCATTATACCAGGTAGAATGACAATGAGGTGTCAAATGAAAGCATATAATCCAAGGATGGTACTAAAGGTGAGATATTTGACTTAGGCGGTCTGTGACTCGGTCCCTCCGACCGCGAATATAACTTATCCGTCATTATACCAGGTAGAATGACAAATGAGGTGTCAAATGAAAGCTGATAATCCTAGGATGGTACTAAAGGTGAGATATTTGACCTAGGCTGTCTTTCCGTCGGTCCCTCCGACCGCGAATATAACTCCTCCGTCATTATACCAGGTAGAATGACAAATGAGGTGTCAAAAGAAAGCTTATAATACAAGGATGGTACTAAAGGTGAGATATTTAACTTAGGCGATCTGTGCGCCGGTCCCTCCGACCGCCAATATAACTCCTCCATCATTATACCAGGTAGAATGACAAATGAGGTGTCAAATGAAAGCTTATATTCCAAGGATGGTAATAAAGGTGAGATATTTGACCTAGGCTGTCTTTCCGACGGTCCGTACGACCGGGAATATAACTCCTCCGTCATTATACCATGTAGAATGAGAAATGAGGTGTCAAATGAAGGCTGATATTCCAAGGATGGTACTAAAGGTGAGATATTTGACCTACATGGTCTGTCCGACGGTCCGTCCGACCGCGAGTATAACTCCTCAATCATTATACCAGGTAGAATGATAAATGAGGTGTCAAATGAAAGCTTATAATCCAAGGATGGTACTAAAGGTGAGATATTTGGCCTAGGCAATCTTTCTGTCGGTCCGTACGACCGCGAGTATAACTTCTCCGTCATTATACCAGGTAGAATGACAAATGAGGTGTCAAATGAAAGCTTATATTCCAAGGATGGTACTAAAGGTGAGATATTTGACCCAGGCTGTCTTTCCGTCGGTCCGTACGACCGCGCATATAACCCCTCCGTCGTTATACCAGGTAGAATGACAAATGAGGCGTCAAATGAAAGCTGATAATCCAATGATAGTACTACAGGTGAGAGATTTGACCTAGGCTGTCTTTCCGCCGGTCCGTACGACCGCGACTATAACTTCTGCGTCTTTATACCAAGTAGAATGACAAATGAGGTGTCAAATGAAAGCTGATAATCCAATGATGGTACTACAGGTGAGCGATTTGACCTAAGCTGTCTTTCCGCCGGTCCGTACGACCGCGACTATAACTTCTGCGTCTTTATACCAAGTAGAATGATAAATAAGGTGTCAAATGAAAGCTTATAATCCAAGGATGGTACTAAAAGTGAGATATTTGGCCTAGACAATCTTTCTGTCGGTCCGTACGACCGCGAATATAACTTCTCCGTCATTATACCAGGTAGAACGACAAATAAGGTGTCAAATGTAAGCTGGTAATACAAGGATGGTACTAAAGGTGAGATATTTGACCTAGGCGGTCTGTCGGTGGGTCCGTCCGACCGCGAATGTAACTCCTCTATCATTATACCAGCTATAATAATAAATGAGGTGTCAAATGAAAGCTTATAATCCAAGGATGGTACTAAAGGTGAGATATTTGAGCTGGGTACTCTTTCTGTCGGTCCGTACGACCGCCAATATAACTCCTCCGCCATTATACCGGGTAGAATGACAAATGAGGTGTCAAATAAAAGCTTGTGGGTGAAAACCTAGGACTTACGAAGTCCAATTTAAAAATAGGGCATATCAGAGATATGCCTTAGACATCATAGAAGACAATGACACAGAAAAATCAAACAAGCAATATGTCAAAAGGGCCTTAGTTATGTATCTTCGGTCCTGTTGGTCCAATCGTGATGTATAGCACCTCAAATGATAGGATTTGACAAACAGAATACAATGAGAGAAAAATCAAATACAACCTCATGTCAAAAGGGCCTTAGTCGCGTATCTTCGGTCCTATAAGACCAATCGTGACGTACGGCATCTCAAATAATAGGACTTGACAAATAAAATACAATGACACAGAAAAATCAAATACAGCAACAAGTCAAAAGGGCCCTAGTTATGTATATCTAGTCCTATTGGTCCAATTGTGACGTACAGCAGCTCAAATTGTAGGGTTTAATGAACAGAATACAATGACACAGAAAAATCAAATACAGCAATATGTCAAAAGGGCCTTATTTACGTATCTTAGCTCCTATTGGTCCAATCGTGGCGTACAGCACCTAAAATAACTGGATTTGACTAATATAATACAATGACGTATGAAAATCAATTACAGCATCATGTCAAAAGGGCCTTAGTCTTGTAGCTACGGTTCTATTGGTTCAATCGTGACGTACAGCGTCTGAAATGATGGGATTTAACTGGCAGAATAAGATGGTGTAGACAAATGAAAATGACGGCATGTAATAACACTTTAAAATTGTAGAAATAAAATGGATTAACACACATGGTATGACATATTAGGTGAGAGTATTTAACAAATAGAATACGATTACATACGTCCAGTTTTTGACAAGCGACTTCTCTACATATCGCTACTTCAGTACAAAAGGGCCACAAATCAAAAAATACGAAAATCGCGTTTATTGAAAAAATCTAACCTTAAGCAGTCATATTTTTATGTACCACTGAAACCCCCATGTATTTTACGTTTTTTAATATCGAAATAACACTTGCGCCCTTTTTGCATTTTTATGTTTGAAAGAAAAAATATGGACAAAACCGCCACTTTGTTAGTTGTGTCGTGGCAGTCGAAGTGAACGCACGTTTCCTTTGTGCTAAAGAGCCACATTTCAAAAAACCCTAGTCGTTGTTACCGTTTTTATAAACGAAAGTGCCACATTCCGAAATACGTCCGTTTGGCACAGAAGATTCACGTAAGTACATTATTATTTCTTAAGCAAAAGAGATGTGTAACGAAATACGGCCATTTTATACAAAATATTCGCATAATATATATTTTTTTTTCTCAATCAAAAACGATGTATTACAGAATACGTTCATTTTGCTTATGATATTCTCGTAGTTAGTATATCATTTAAAATAAAAAAAGGGCCATATATTGGGACACGACTGTTTTGCATTTTTTATGACAGTCAAATGTTATTATTAGAAAGTAAAATGCCGTTTTTTTATTTACTTGCACAGTAGACTCTCTCCATAACGAGAACTGAAATGGCGGACCAAGACTCTCGTTATAAGCAGATCTCGTTATATCAGACAACAATAATATTGAAATGTTTTGATGCCTCTTATGTAGTTTATTAAGCCCTTAATGTACACGCTCTGATACGAGAGCGTGCCTTATTGGCAATTTTGTACACGCTCTGACACGAGCGACCATTAACCCATTAGACGTATTTATGGGATATTAAAAGTTAAATTTTTTTCAACCATTAACATTTTTGCTTAAATTGTAAGAAAAAATTTACCCTGTATATTTTATGATCTAGTAAACTAGTTAATACACTTTGTTTGATTATATTACAAACACCCATTCAGTAAAAAAATTATAAACATTGGTCAAATTTTTTTACCTCGTCTAGATTTACACATTTAATAATGAAAATTTCATTTCGGCACTATTTTTGTCCCTCTATGGGTTATTATTGTTGAGTAAGGTTTATTACATCCGATAGTCATAAATAAATCTGGTAAAAATATATTGCTGAACAGTAACTATGAAGTTTACCTCCGAGGTCCAGATTTATTTATTATATCTAATAACTTGCCCTAGGAACCGTTGACAATTGATACATTGAATTTTGTTGAATTAGGCATTCCAAATCACGTGATATAATATGGCTGCTGGATGGCGAAACTGTCATCCATAGGCGTATCCAATGTTTAAACCACTTCATATTTAATTTGCTATCACAATTTCACAAATTTCGCTACACAATTAACAAAAAAACAAAACCAAACAGGATATTCTTTACAAATTTGTCAATATTCAATGTAAACATTAGATACGTCATGACCACCCCCCTTAACTATGTCTATGGCCATGTCAGTTTAGCCATCCACCGGCCACCACTGACAGTTCATTGGAATCCCTAATTGTTAAAAACTGTTTTTATTGGAGACACTAAACAGCTGTAAAACATTGATACCTTTTTTTATTATCCAGCTAGTGTTAAGACATTAAGTTATAAATTGTACCTTTTAGTAGTAGTTTTGGAATTAACTTTTGTTATTTTTGTAGACTGACATTGTAATATTTTTTTTTTGATAAGATAAGACTTTTTGTAATAATTTTACTCAAAATCTACATTAATTAGTGACAAAAACATTGATTAAAATGTTTGTTTTTTTGGTATGTGTCCGTTTATTTCAAATTCCTATCATGACATAAGAAATATTTTTTATACAAAAGGGCCATATCTGCTAATATCTCTTTCAGGAAAATACTTACGCTGTATCTAAATACAATATCAGATACAGTTTAAAGTTACCTTTCTATCAATATATTACTTGCATATCAATGATAAAAAATAAAAGAAAAATGAACCAAAAATAAATGTCAAAACTTTTGAGTAGCTCCTCTGTAAAAACTGTGATTTTGATTTGTGGCCCTTTTGTATTGAAGTAGCGATATGATAAACGCGAAAGGGCCCCAACGTTCATTGCTTGACATAGGCCTCCCGTTCACTGCATATACCCACTGCTTTCTGACGCTGTGACTTGAGAGGATAGGATTTAACGAATAGAACGACAAAGAAGACTAAACAAGGCAGCTCACGGGAAAAACACAACTGTCCGTTTTATACTCTACAGGGAAGCATCAAATATTCAACGTAAGAATATATTAGAGTATAACGGTATGATAAATCTTTTTCTTCTTTTTTTTATTTAGTGCATTCCGTACGTTTTTTAAACATAATCAGGAGAAGTTGTTGAATTTCTGAAGTCTATAAAAGAATTTCTTAACAAACCTTTTTTTAATTGTGTTATGGATTATTTTTAAGAATGTGTTTAAAAGGCAGTTCGCAGGCTTATTGTTCAATGGTCTTATCACTTTCAAGCGCCTGTCTTTTTTGTAGGACTATTAATTGTTACTTGTGATTTCAACCATTCTAGCGGGGCAATGCCTTTTCTATAACTGAAATGAATATTGTTATCCATTTAATTTTTTTCCTCAATTAATTGAATGCCTCCTACTGGTGTTTGGTCTAAGCTTACCGCTTTTCCCCATTTAAGCTAAACTGCTCGTCAAAAGTTAGGGATATAGAAAATTATGCTCATTTTCATAGCTAATTTTTTCGAGAACAGATTAACGGATTCCACTATTTTTTTTAATATTTTAGATTTTTCTTTAGTATTTACACAGTTGTGCAAAGGTTTACACAAACTTCTTTTTTGTACTTATACCGAGTGGTAGGTATAAGTACAGAAAAGAAGTTTGAGTAAACCTCTTGATAGGTATTAGTTACGTATCTTCACTCCCATTGGTCCCAACGTGTCGTACGGCGGCTCAAATCATTGGAATCAGCCAACAGAATACAATGACTAGGGAGCGGATTTATATGCGATCAATTTTGATGAAATATTCGCATATATATGCGGTAAAAAATTACGAAATATGCGCAAGATATGCACAAAAATTCAAAAAATGCGCATTTCGGGAAACCACAAATTTTCTGTCTTATTTAGTAATCTTATTTATTATTTTTCAAATAAAATCATTTTTTATATATGCAATTTATTCACAGTTTTTACAAAAACTGCTACCAATAGTTACCTATTTAAAATAAAACAACAATATCACTATAAATATATCTTCGATTATAATTCACTACAATGTGCTTTTCCAAATTCTTTACGAGGAAACATATTCTTTGATCAGACAAAATATTTTTATAACTTGAAAAACTCCTTTCAACATCGATAATTGGTACGTATTTAAAATAACTTGTTAATTTCCGTTAGAAAATCGTAAAACTTTGGCTAAAGGTGTAAATTCTCTTAACAATAGAGGATTTAAAAAATCACCAGAATTATAGGTAGGTACCTACCCTAATAGCACAAGGACGTCCAATGGACGTCCTTCACGGACTTTAGGGACGTCCATTGGACGTCCGTTTTCGTCCGAGGAACGTCCTTTATACGTCCTATTTTGGTCCAAATGTCGCGCTACCGAACGTCCATTGGACGTCCATCTAATGTCCGAGGGGACATATATTGGATCTTAATCGGACGTAAATTGGACCTTAATCGGACGTCCTAGGGGACGTAAATTGGACCCTAATCGGACGTAAATTGGACCTTAATCGGACGTAAATTGAACCTTAATCGGACGTAAATTGGACCTTAATCGGACGTAAATTGAACCTTAATCGGACGTAAATTGGACTTTAATCGGACGTAAATTGGACCTTAATCGGACGTAAATGGGACCTTAATTGGACGTAAATTGGACCTTAATCGGAGTAAATTGGATCTTAATCGGACGTCTTAGGGGACGTGAATTGGACCTTAACAGGACGTCCAATTTTGGTCCAAATTCCACGTTGCCAAACGCCCAATGGAGGTCCACCTAACGTCCGAAGGGACGTTCGGTGGACGTCAATTGGGCCTTCATAGGACGTCCCAGTTTGGTCCAATGTATTGCTGCCGATCATCCATCTAACGTCCTGGGAGGACGTTCGGTGGACGTCTAGAGACGATATTTATACCTGTGGAGAATGTATTGTGGGAAATAAAAAATATATTTTTTAAGGAACTTATATTACATCTTATATTAATTTACAATTATTGGATATTAGATTATTTACATTAAATTATAATTACATTTCTCCAAGAAATTAACGCACCACCTTAAAAATGGGCCATTTTTGATGTCTCGAATTTCCTAAAGCCATTGTCCCATCTAAGTGATTTTTTTAATAATATTATAGCCTAGGCTATATGGGCTACCTCCATAAGCTTGTCATGCACGGGGAGCTATACTGTAATAATATTATATCACATCGCTGAGGGAACTCTACATTACATATACTTTTCGAATCAAAACTTTTATTCTCTTAATATTATTACTTAAAAAATATATACTACATTCGTCTCGCTAAACTCGAAAAATAACTTATAAACCATAAAAATCTCCAAAAATATAAATGACATAAATGAGAATTGGCACAATTATTATTATGGTTTTAAGTTGATTTTTCGGATTTAACTACAATATTATGCAAAAAATTATGTTATATCGCAGATTTAAAATGGGTTTATCTCGAAAACAGTTATATTAAGTTTAGCGAGATGATTGTAGTACACTTTTTTTAAGTAAAAATATTAAGAGAATAAAAGTAGACTGGTACGCAGTCTGATTTTTGCATAAGAGTTTAATGAAATGGTAACAAATCAATTGGAAGTTCTGTCCGACAAAATACATGGAACGTTTTCGGTAGTCTGATGTTCCAAGTTTTTAACCTGTTCCACAATTAAAACTTCCCCGGTTCCAGTATTCCCGTACATCAAAGTTTGTCCGACTAGACACCGTGAAGCTATTAACAAATTTTCAGCTTGCTGTTAATCAACTTTTTTTATTACGCGGGATCCAGGTCTATAAATGAATACAATAAATAAGTAGGTAGGTACATATTATACACTTATTTATACGAGTACAATTAATAGTAGAGCTGGTTTTTGGGATGTTACAAGCAGCATTTGCATTTCCACAGAGATACTTATGACAGAAATAATAAAATACCGAGACGGACTATTATTATAATAATTTACAATAGGACCCGACGGCCGACGCTATAGGGACAGGTAAAATTTATGACTGAACAATGCACCGAGCATCGATACAAGCAATATGTACCGGTCGAAGGTTATTTTTTATTGTGCCAAATGGACGTATATAGTACCTACCTTTAAAAATCGAATACACAAATTAAAAGATATTTAACAACCATAAAGATTTGTCAAACTCTATCACCGACTTCATGAAAACAAGTATTACTACATTCTTTGATGGTTTTTGCTGTAAATTTTAAAGGATTGACATGAAATTTGGCATACGCATAGCTAACATGCCAAAGAAAAAAAGTGATATTGTGCCAATGTGTGCTATTGCCCTGGGGTGAGTTTCACTCTTTCTCTGGGGTGAAAAACGTTCAAAATAAGTCCGGACTTCGATAAACTGATTAATATTAAGCAACCTTTATTCCATACTTACAAAGTATGTGTACTTACAAATTAGTATGTGAATTTGGGGGGTGCGTTTCACCCCGAGGAGGGGTGATATACAAAATATAGATAGATACACAAAAGATATACAAAAATGTTTCAAAACATCGAAAAAATGTGGTAAAATGCAAATATACATATCATATTATGATAAAATTGCGATTTTGGCGATTTGCCTTTTTGGATAGAATGATGATGATGTTGATTAGGATAAAACTGCGAAGAATTTTGTTATCGAAATATAGTAAAAAATATGAAAAATATACCAAAAAGCTTGAAAAAATATGTAAGTATGTAAGGAAAAACATAAATAATTAAATAAACTTTTGACAACACAACACAAAAGTTTGAAACACTCACTATCTGGATTGGTTGTCCTGGCTTGTGATTTTCTTCTTTGCAGATGACGCTCACGGATCGATGTCAATGTCCAACGGACGTCCGAGCAAGGACGTCCAATGGACGTCCAAAGGACGTTCATATTTATTCAACACGTAAGTACGTCCAACGTCGGACGTCCGAAGGACGTTCATTTATAGTCCATCCGCATTAGGACTAAAACTGGACCTATTTTGGGCACACGTACGCTCAACTTCAAAAAGATGCTCTCAATATTCATCTGTAGTAAGGATACATTGATAAAAATTATATTTTTGCTTATTAGAATTAACCACCAAACTTCTATCATCTTGGTAACGGGAATAATAAAACATTATAAAGTCCACGTTACATCAACAATAATTGAACAAGAAATTGACGACAAGTTATTCAAGGTCAAATTTGGCTTATACAAAACACAATTCTACTTCCAATTTTGCCGTGAATAAACAGAAAATAAAGAAATTTGACAAAATAAAACATATCCAATTGTTCTATTTCATCAAATTCCTTCATTTTCTTTTACAAATCATACATTTTGTACTCGTCAAATTTGGCCTTGAATAACTTAGTCAATTTCTTGTTCAATTTATTGTTGATGTAGAGTGGACATAACGAATAATTTACCGATCAGATTTTCACACTTTACATAAAAACAAAAACATGTATTAGATATTAAACTACATATACAGTTTTGAATTAAATATGATTTATAATCTTTTCCATTTAAACTATTTTATTAACATAATTAAGTTAATATTTTATTAAATAATTTTGCTGTTTAATCCCCTTATTGGTAGAATATGTCCAATATGGACGATTGGAAAAGGTCCGTATTTCGTCCGAGTACGGACGTCCAAAGGACGTTCATATTTATTCCACCCGAAGGACGTCCAACACCGGACGTCCGAAGGACGTATATATTTAGTCCACCCGAAGGACGTCCAACGCCGGACGTCCAAAGGACGTACATATTTAGTCCACCTGAAGGACGTCCAACGCCGGACGTCCAACGCCGGACGTCCAAAGGACGTACATATTTAGTACACCCGAAGTACGTCCAGCGTCGGACGTCCAAAGGACGTCCGTTTATGGTCCATGGACGTTAGGACCAAAAATTGACCTATTTTGGACGTCCAAAGGACGTCGTGTGCTATTAGGGTATTAAATATAACAAAAGTATATAAAATTCGGATTTCCGGGTAAAACATCCTTCGTCATTTTAACATCCTACAATCATTTCATAACGGCGGCGTATTATCCTATAAGTACTTTGTGTAGAGATCGTTTATTTTCTAAGAAAAAATGAAAGGCGGTTAATGAGCTGTCTCTCTTGGTTCTCGAATTAATACAGACCACAGCCTGTGCGTGGAAATATTTTGTCGAATTAAAAAATTTAAATTTTGTTTTGGACTAATGAAATAAAACATTTTAGTAGTTCCAAAATGACACAAAATCTAGGCATCGGATAAAAAAGTTTATTTGAAGAAAGTGTATTTTTTTGTTCTTCTTAATGGCGGTACAGGCTCGTTTTTTTAATATTGTATTTAATTACAGAATAATTTTCAAATATTACCTAATATATTTTTCAAATTGGGCTCTGTACCGCCATTCTTTATTATATTACGGATACGTGTGCCAAATATCTTGAAAAAATATTCAAAATTACAGCCGCAATCTTGGAACGCGTTTTGGCTACCTGTTGATCGCTACTGTATCACTTTAAACAATTTTTTAAACAAATTAACAAAAATAATTGTTTCATTACGAACGATTTTTTAGATAAGTTGGGTTATTCTGAGCAAAAAAGGTATCTTGAGGTTTTTCTCTAAAATTGATTTTTGTCGAGTTATATGACCATTTTCGCATTTTTCAGGTTTTAAATCGCGTATAACTCGACAACAATCAATTTTAGAGAAAATTGACAAGAGACCTTTTTTGTTCAGAATGTCCAAAATTATCTAAAAAAAATTGTTCAAAGTGAAAAAATTATTTTTGTGGATTTGTTTAAAAAATTGTTTAAACAATTTTTCGACCACGGCACCTTGTGAATATGTTATAAGGACCTCTTTTTGAGTAAGTTTGTGCAAAAAAATCGAATCGGAATAATTTCACTAACAGGGGCGACGATAAATCCGGGACTATAGCGCTAATTATTAATAATTAAAAATAACAGCTTTGTAATAAAATAATGACAAAAATCTCTTAAGGACCTTGAAGCAAGGGTTTGAAACTTGATCTGCTCACTTTTTAATTTCATAATAATAACTTTTAATCGAGTTATTAAGACTTAAAAATGGCCATTTTCGCATTTTTCAAATTTTTAATCGCATATAACTCGACAACAATCAATTTTAAACAAAAATGGCAAGACACCTTTTTTGCCCAGAATGACACAAGTTATCTAAAAAAAATTGTTCGAAATGAAAAAATTGTTTTTGTGAATTTGTTTCAAAAAATTTTTTAAACAATTTTTCGACCAATGCACCGCCCGGCACCCTTTGGATATGTTATAAGGACCTCTTTTTGAGTAAGTTTGTGCAAAAAAATCGAATCGGAATAATTTCGCTAGCGGGGGCGACGATACTGCCCGGTCTACTTTTGATGCTGATGGTGATAGAATAGATACTTTTTATATAACAAAAATAAAACTTTTTTAAACTCTTTAAAAAATTTGTGGCGGGTTTTCCCCGAAAAGTGCGTTATTTTTTGGACATTTTACGTTGAACTAGTCGATTTGGAATTTGACGAATAAGAACCAACTTTTGATTAGCTCCAACTCTGTTTTTATTGTGTGTCCAGACTTCATACATACATCATTTTTTTTTACTGTTTTATAAGCTTTATATTTGCTAGGAATAGTTTTTCGATCAAATACTTACTTTTTGATTTATTTGCGAAAAACCATCTAAAAACAAAAGTTACAAGGAATTTAATTAGTTTATCCACTTACGGACTTATTTGGACCTATATTTTTTCACACTCGAGAAGGGGGTGGTACTCATCCCCAGAAAAAAAGCACACACTGGCACTCTGATGTTCATTTCGCGAAATATCGCAGGGTTCGTATTTAAAATTTTTAATTTACTCCTCACCCCTTTCCGTGGGGGTTCGTTTTTGGTATCATTCGATAGACTTTTGAAAAATATTGAACACGCATTTTTTAGTTTTTCGATCTGACGTTCATTTCGCGAAATATTCGCTTTTTTGTGAAACTTTGTGACTCGCCCATCATTTCTTCAGATTTGGGAACACTTAATAATCGGAGGGGGCCAAGTCAGGAGAGTAAGCCGTATGAGAAAGTAATTAGAACCCCAACTCGAATTTTTGCTACTGTCACAACGCTCTTGTGAGTCGATGTATTGTCTTAGGTCTTGAGAACACTTTTTTCTTCTGCTTATGGAGTCGTTTTTCATTCATCACATACCGGAACTCACCACATAAATTTTGAAGACCCTGACATCAAAACTGTATTAAATTATATGTGATCTAAGTAAGTTAATGAAAAGTCAGAATAGATAGAGTAGAACACTTATAAAAAAAATTGTAACAAGCAATTGGACATCGTAAGTTCTAATTTTTCACAAAAAGTGACCGGAAGTTGAACCGGCAGTCGATATTTGAACCCTTCGTGTAACTTTTTGTCAGCTGATATGACGGATGAATTTTGTTCACCTACAGATATGGACGAACAGACAGGCATGAAACCGGAAGTATGTATTTGTTCTGGTCTTTCTTAGTCGTGTTGACCAATTTAAAACAGTACTTTCGGTTGCAACTCTGGAACAGGCAGTCCGAGGTCAAACTTCTCACATGTAATATCATATTTTGGTTATAGGCTTTCATTTGACACCTTATTTGTCATTCTTTCTCTCCTACTAATAGACGAGTTGTGTTTATTGACGGACAGACATGGATAATTCTAGGTTTTCACATTTAATGATAAAAACAATAATTATACAATTCAGTTAACCTGACTATATCATTGTGATAATGACTTCTTATCTAAAAGTGACAACGGCAATAATTGCCGTTGTATAATTATTATTCCATTCACTCACTCGCAAAACCTCCAGATTTTAAAGAACCGCTTGGATTGACATAAAATTTGGCACACACGTAGCTAAAATGCCAAAGAAAAAAGTGAGATTATGCCGGTATGTTCTCTTGTCCTGGATGTGACTTTCACCCCTTCTTGGAGGTGAAAAAACATACGTGCAAAATAAGTCCGGAAGTGGATAAACTGACTAATTCTAATTCTACGCAAATTTTGTTCTATAAAAGTTTTAGGTCAATATTTTCGAGGTATGTGCGAGTGAATATGTTTATTTTTCATAGAAAAACACGTTTTGGACGGATTTTCGCAAATAACTCAAAGAGTAAGTATGTACATATTTTATCGAAGAAAATATTCCTAGCAATAATATAGCTTATGAAAAAGAGGTGTCAGTATAAGGTCTGTAGACCCAGTAGAAGCAGGGTTGCAGCTAATGATAAATAGGTTCTTATTCGTCAAATACCAAATCGAATATTTCAACGTAAAATAACCAAAAAAATAAAGCACTTTTCGGGAAACACTCATCATAACTCTTTTAAAGTGTTTAAAAAAAATTTTTTTTTGGTGTTTTTAAAACAGTTTCTAGCGTGAAAAGTAAGCAAGTTACGCTGAAAATAAAATCGTTCCCTTTTTTGGCAAAAGAAAGTCATGAAAATTAATTGTTACCGCTTCACACGTTACTTTAGATAAATGTATTGTTTATACAGGGTGTCTCCGAAAATAGTGCGTTCCTTTAAGGTGTGGATATAATACACAATTTAGAACAAAAAGGTGTTGTAACATTTTTTCCTAAAGTTAACCGTTTCAACAAAAATTACGTTGTTCTCCATAAGAGTAAATTTTTATTTTCATAAATTTATATGACCTGGCAACATGGCGTAGAAGAACCTGTGACTGTGAAATTTAATCTAATGGGACCCCTTGTTTATTTACTAATTGAGTATCAATTTGCATATCAAAATGTATTTTCGTTTTTTGGTCAAACGGCTGAATTTAGAATAAAATGTTATAAGATTTTTTTGCTCTACATTGTGCTTTCTATCTATACCTTTAAGGAACGCACTATTTTCGGGGAAACCCTGTATATGATCTGTAAGTTGCATTGGTTCAAAATGCTTATTTTTGAAAGGGGTTTTGTTGAAAGGCCTCGAACGAATCACTAGTCACGAGTATGTATATGCAAATTTTGAACAGCCATATCTTAACCAATTTTTGTCTTCCAGAAAATCAAAAAATTCCAAATATTTAAAAAAGCAACACCTACATTTTTTACTCTTTAAGATATTTGGTATCACTAATAATTTTTAAGTTATTTTGACAAAAGTCTTTTTTTCAAAATTAAAGATTTAAAAAAATTTACTTTAAAACCAAATTTTTCCACAAATAAGCACTTTGAACTGATGAAACTTACAAACACAAACAATACATAAAGTTACTTGTGAAGTGGTAACGATTAATTCCATTTGGGCTGTTAATTAGAGGGAGTTTTTAGAATAGTTTTAACCAAAAAAAAAGGAACAACTGTATTTTGAGCGTAACCTGCTTACTCTTGCTGCTGGAAACTTAAAAAAAAAATAAAAATAAACGTTTTCTTAAACACTTTAAGAAAGTTGTAATAAGTTTTCCCAGAAAAGTGTTTCATTTTTTTTATTTCACGTTAAAATATTCGATTTGGAATTTGAGATATAAGAGCTTATTTTTCACTATAGTCTGTTTTTAAACAAGAGGAGTCATTCAAATTTCCCGCGCCGTACACCTTGTTTGTAATTGGTACAACCTCAGGCAATTTTACTCATATCAAATTTTGACACTATTGGCATTTCATAGGTCAGTTTATTTATTTTATCAGCAATTTTTGTATTTTCTGCGTTCTTCCTTTTATTTTTAGATTTTTAGTCAAGATTACCGTCAAAGGCCGATATGATCAACCAAAAAAGAAGATTTATCTGATGATATTTCTAGTGACTTTCTTGGGTGTGAATCTGCCATTTAGTTTACCTACTCCTCTTGGTTTTAAAACAAAGCTTAGCAATAACTCTGCTTCTACTGGGTCTACAGACCTGACACATATACCATTTTTTCACTTTTTTATAAGCTATATTTACTATTTGCTAATTTTTTTTCAATAAAGTACCTACTTTTTGAGTTATTTGCGAAAAACCGTATAAAAACGTTTTTTTTTTGTTGAAAAATGAACATATTCACTCGCAAATATCTCTAAAAGTATTGACTTAGTGAAAAACGCTATAAAATAGAAGTTGCTTAGAATTAGTCAGTTTATCCAATTCCGGACTTATTTGAACGTATTTGTTTTCATACCCTATAACCGACGAAACTCACCTCCAGATCAAAAGCACATATCGGCACAATATCACTTTTTTTCTTTAACATATTAGCTATAGGTACGTGTCCCAAATTTTATGTCAAACCAAGCGTTTTTTCAAAATTCTGACCAAAAACCCTAAGTAAATTAAACGAAAATATAAAATGAATTTTTCAAACAAATATTTTAAGTCGGTATGAGAAATTTTAATTTAACAGATGAAATCAAATAAACACAATTCAACTCGTAAAATATTTAGACCTTGCTTGGTAATCCAGCTGAACAGGTAAAGAACCTACCTTTTATGTAGTTTATAATCTGAGAGGATGGAATATTTTACCAAAATATTCCATCTTCTAAGTTTACAATAGACCTTTTCTACCTGTCCTCAAAAGATCGGTATTTTTAACTCGTGGCAACGTCGAAAAGCGGCAAAATGATGGGAAATACACATTTTTATGTGGTGGAAGTCAAAATGGTTATGAAGTGTAAAAATTTTTGTATATAATTTAAATTTTTAAAATTAAAATTTTAGAAAACTGAGAACGATACAGGGCGTTAAAAAATGCGCTCAACAAACATACACGAATTAAAATTCGAAAATGATAGTATTTCTTGGTGATGCCAAATGACTGCAACATGAAAAGATGACATAATGATAGCGGGATGTATATATATATATATATATATATATATATATATATATATATATATATGGATTCCGACTTTAGGAAGCCAAAAACGCTATATCGCACCGGTCATACGAAGCCCGACACCTCCTTACGAAGCCCGGATTCGGGCTTCGTAATTCTTTAATGTTATTTCCCCAAAAAACGTACTTTACACCATCTCTCGATATTTTAACCAAGCTCAGAACATGTGAATACGCTTGGGCTTCATATATATTCGGACAAATTTTAGAAATGTACCATAGGTAGCTCTGAAATCATGATTAACAATACGAAGCCCGGGCTGCTTATGCCTGGAATTATTATCAAAACATACACTCGTAGTTCATGGTATCTACCACCAGTTTGCGCTGCGAAAAAAAGTATATACTCTGTAGAAGTTCAGCAGCGTTAGGAAGCCCACATTGAGCTACCGATTATAAGAAGCCCTGAAGTTTGGCAACGTTTTTGCGTATTCCTCAAAGTACTATTAGCTTGTAAACATTTTTATTATTACCTGGCAATGCACATTTTTTGTATTTTAGGGTCGTTCATCGTCATTAATCTTGTGTACTAAGACTCCCGAGAACAGATTATGGTAACTCTTAGCATTACCTGTACACAGTAAGATACCGACAGAAAAAAGATTTAAAAATTGAATCGCAAAAGAATTATTTATTTTAATTGATACAATTAATACAAATTAATACTTTGTATTACTAATTTACTATTTTAGTTTGTAATAAGCCACAGAATTTGCTACCAAATAGGAAATTAATATGACAAATTAAATTATTGTTTTTTTTTTATTTAAAAAAGGTTAATGCCTCGACAACTAATGGCCATTGGCATGGTAGGTACGGTAATTTTTAACAGTTAGGTACCTAGTGTAATGTGTAGTGTGTGTGTGTGTGTGTGTGTTGAGTAAGTGTCTTGTTACTCTGCAAAGTTGACGTCATTGTCTTTGCAAAGAGACGCTAACTGTATCCAAACGTCTGCGGTTCCTCCGGTGAGTACCGATCCCACAAGGACAGAAACTATTTTCATTTATTAATTTATAATAAATGAAACATTTCTGACCCTGGTGAGATTCGAACTCACAACCATTCGGATTTTTCGATCCAAAGGTAGGCGCTCTTACCACTCAGTCAAGGACGGGGTTAAAGTTATTATTATTAAATATTACTTTATAAAATTAAAAATAGTCATTCTTATGAATTATGCGTATTATTCTGATTCTGATACGATGAACACTTGTTTGATGGGTCTGAGCCACACAATTGAGGGTTAGGCCAGTGTTTCATTCGTATTTTTAGTATTTGTCAAGGCAACAATACATTATGTAGTGCCATATTGCCAAATATAGAGCTAGATTGTGTAGACCACTGTTGAACCATATATCCAATTTTTCTGCTTTTATTGATGTATTAATCTAAAAATGCTCAATTTGTGGACTGTGCCACTGTTGCTCTGAGCGCCTCATTTAATACAAATACAAAATATTTAATACAATAATGCATATAGATTTTCCCTTCGGAAAAAATCAAACAATATAGATGTTTTTTAATTTCATTAAGGGAATGGGCACGTAGTTTCTGCTGAAATGCTACTCAAATGGAATTCATTTTTTTTTTCGAATTCTGAGAAAACTAATAATAATTATTTTTGAAAATTTTAAACTCAGAATAAGAGATTACGTTATTAGCGAGGGCCGAAAGTCCCTGAGAACTTCTATAATGTTTATTTTAATAAGTTACAGGGCTAAAAATCTAAAAGAAAATTTAGTGTGACTTTTAATTTCAAAATATCTCATTCAAAATAAACTTTTTATTTATTGTAAGAGACTTTCGGCCCTCGGTAATAATTTAGTCTTTCATTTTGCGTTTAAATTTTTCAAAAATATTTATTGTTTTTTTTTTCAGGATTTGAAAAAAAATGAACACAATGTCCGTGGTAATATTTTCCAAATCTTTGTCAGTAGTAAATAGAATATTGCCAGCATATTGTCAGTCAGACAGTGACAATTTTAAATATTTGACCTGGCATTGGGAATATTTTCAGTTGTTGATTAAATAATATTGATAATGTGTTTAATAAATAATTGATTTAAGACGTGAACTTAATAAAAAGTTATTTATTGTTTATTATTTATGGAAGATCCAAAGCAGAGAATACACCAGGATATATTCAGTGATCCAAGTATTGTGTTGTTACAGATGTTCAAAATTGTAAGCGTTTCATAGTAACAATATATTATTAAAAAATCACTTTATCACTTTTCCTCTTTTCTCGATTGATTATTAGCTTTTGTTGTACAGTAGATAAATTATTACTGAATACATAGGTAGTGAAAAAATTATCAGTAGTAATTGCACAAGAGCTCTGAAATTATCGAATTTTTCCCGAGTGACACTTTGACAGTATTAATTTCACGACCCGAAGGGGAGTGAAATTACGTCAAGTGGCACGAGGGAAACAATTCGATAATAATTTCAGAGATCGAGCTGCAATTTGCTGCGATTATTTCATGAATAAAACTGTTTAAAACCAAAATTTTATTGTAATTTATTTATGTAAGTACAAATTAGTACAATTAAACACACAGTTGTTATAAATATTTGACGATTGAAAGTCATCACTTTTATAAGTTTTAAAACAGTAATTGCCATTAATGTCACTGAATGTATTTTTTCACAGCAACGAAGGGCATCTGACGTAATATACTTGACGATGGGATATTATTAAAAATGATCAATTTAATTTGTATTTCTGTAGCTTTCTATTGGTCGGAAATATGAAATAATCATATTAATTAACTGAATTAACAATTAAGGCAATTAATTATACTAGTAAAAGTTATCCAAGAACATTCAAAAGCCATCTTTACAGTTAATGATGAAATTGTCAAGTAAAGTTTACATATCCATACCAGTGACAATTTTACTACACGTAATTTGCCGTGTAAAGACAGAAAGAGTGGGGATAGCTTTAAAATATTTGCGAATTATGTACCGATGGCCCTAAGAAATGTTTAGTAAACAACATATTAAAAAGTTCTACTCTAGAAGTGGGCACTTAATTTTTTATTAAACAAATGAACTGCGAAATTAGATGTTTCTTTAAATAACCCCGAAAATATAAATGTTAGAAAAAAACTGACTTGACTTGAAAAATTCAGACTATTGAAAAAAACCTAAATATAAGATTAAAATTTTTATAAAATTAAATCTGTAGCTTCTATAATTTTTTATTTATAACGCTAAAGTCACCCTTCTCACAAACATTGGCGCACTGTAAACTAGCGAAGTGCACGGCTGAGTTATTTCAGTGTATTTCTCTAATTAATGGATCAAATAAAATTTTACAAATTGGACAAGAAAGAAGGAAATTAAGAGAAGGAACAAGAAAGGATAGCTTAATTGGAAAGAAGAACAATTAAGCTATCTTATGGTTATAATAAAAAGAAATAAAATGTATGGGCATAAGTACGGTGTGGGCTGAATTTTGTTTAAACATTATTTAAAAATGTGTAACTAATAAAATTTTTCTTATAAAGCTCTCAAATTTGCACAACTTATCTTTCAAACATCTTACTAAACAATGTTTCATTCAAAAAAATGCCAAAAATTTAATTCAAATGATATGACGCAAAAATGCAATTTTTGAAAAATTTTACGTAAGTTTTAAGTAAAAACGTAGTTTACAGAATTACCAGCACTTTAAAACGGTATTACTCAAATTTGAAAAGATTTTTTACAATTTTATAGGTGATTTTTTAAAGCATTTGATGTATTTTTAAAATTTACTCAATAATTTTATTTTAGAAATGAAACTATGAAACTATGAATGAAACTATTCCTTTTTGACAAAAATTAAGAAAGATAACAAAAATGTACTTAATACAAAAACCGAAAATTACCAACTAAAAAATTGTTTATAAAAAGTGATCAAAAATGTTTTCTCTAAAACTTACCTAAAATAAATTTAATAATAAGCTTGAACAATAATAAATTTTCAACAAAAAAATATTTTTAGCTCTTAAACATTATGTCTGCGTAACTTCGAACCTATTAATAACTTTTTTATTACCAGTTTTACGAAAAAAGTTATTCTTTATAAAATACTCTGCATCGTATATGATCTCAGATGCAACCATCAAATATCAAATTTTATTAATTTTACATACGAGGTTTTACATACGATTTTACATTTTGACATACGAGGTATGTAAAAAAATATGAATTTCACTCAAGAGTAAAGTACCTTTAGATTTCACAATATCGAAAATTGTTATTAAAAAAAGTTGTTTGGAATTACAAAATATGTTTCACTGTTTAATTACATTCTTCTAAATGAGATATTGTGAACTATAAAGGTATGGTATGTTTAACAGTAAATGGTCGAGTTCAATTAGTTACAACTATAAACATCCTGGAATAACCGATAATAGTATAAAAGGTCCGGTTTCAGGTAAAATTTAAATATGTTTTCTGGTACAATTTCTTTGCTTTATTATGGGATTACCGTCTAGTCAGTGTTAATTGTCAAAAGACCAACTCTGTCTACCTCGGTTGCTTATCGCTCCGGGTGGGTCTTAACAATGGGCCAGGTCAGATAAATTTAATAATATTTACGACCGCACTAATTGAACTCAACCATTTACTGTTGAACAAACCATACTGAACTGTTAAGCAAAAGTAATATTTTTTACATACCTCGTATAAAATTGAAAAAGTTTGATATCTGATGGTTGTTTTTTGGACTTTAGACCAGAATAGAGTATTTTATGAAGAATAACTTTTTTTCGTAAAATTAATAATAAAATAGTTGAAATAATTGAAATAAAATAATGATGATGGGTATCCGTAATTTGAGAAAACATTGAATTTTTTTTTCAATTATAATGATGTAATTATAATAAAACATAGTTTTTAATTCCCAACAACTTTTTATAATACCCATATTTTGATATTCTGGAATATAAAGGTACTTTACTCTTTAACAAAATTCGTATTTTTGACATACCTCGTATAAAATTGATAAAACTTGATATCTGATGATTGGGTTTTAGATTTTAGACTATGCAGAGCAATTTATGAAGAATAAACTTTTTTTCGTAAAATTTGTAATAAAATTGTTTCAAATATGGTTCCTTGCTACGCAGACATAGTGTAGAAGAGCTTCTTTATAAGCATTTTCAAATTGTAATGCCATATTCGGATTCAGCATAATCAAAAACAAAATAGAAACAAAATTCAACGATATTTTTAAAATTATTTTAAATTACATAATTTAACATGATTGTTTGGAATTAAGAACTATATTCTGATATGCAATTTCATCCTTCTAATGGAAAAAAAAAATTTGAAAATTTTTCTAATCAACATTATTTTTAGTTGTTTATTTCAATGATGATACATATAGATATTTGTATAACAAGGGAGGAAAGTGCTTCTTTTCCTCCCGAGAATGAAGTTTACTGCCCGACGCGTAGCGGAGGGCAGTAATCATTCAAGGGAGGAAAAGGCACTTTACTCCCATGTTATACATATGGTTTTTCCACCTTCCTCAAATAACAAGTCATTTTTTCATTTTTACTTAATTTATTTATGTAACTAACCAACAAAATTTATTAGAACTAAAACTAATAAGTACGTACAATATAACTGTCAACTGTCAAATATAAGTCAAAATAAAAATGTAAACATTGTTAAATCAAAATAACAATTTACACTTTTTTACCATTCTGTGAAATACAGAGTGTTTTATAAATAAACGTTAAAATGTATACAAACTTACGTAATAGAAAATAGATATTGTACAGGGCGTCAATAAGTTATATTTTTATGAATGAAATACCATGATGTCACTTTTACTTTTCTTCCCTAGGGAGGAAAAGTACAACTTTGCTCCCTACAATCAGGTCCGGAAAAGTATACTTTCGGTAGAGGTAGGTGGAAAACTCTTTTATTATTCATTTTACGAAAAACAGTTATTCTTTATAAAATGTTCTACAGGGTCTAAAACCTAAAATACAACCGTCTAATATCAAATTTTGTCAATTTTATACGAGGTATATAAAAAAAATATGAATTTTCCCAAGAGTACTTAAATAATATACGCTTATTTTTCACAATATTGAAAATTGTGCTTATGTAAAGTTGTTTAGAACTAAAAACCATAATTAACCCGCCAGTGGTCGCTATATGAGATTTTCTCTCACGGTTTCAGAAAATTGCACAGAATTTTTTTTCTGGGAAATTATAAGATCTGTAGTTCCTTCTAGTCTCCTAACTATCCTCCCTCGACAATCTAATAGAATCGTCCACTTAGATAGTGACTCAGTTGACCTAATATCACCCAATTGTTGAGTCAGCGCGCTTCAAGTGAGACATTCTCTCATCAAGCGACCACCCGCGTTACGAACTGTACATAAAAATTAATTTTATTTTGGCACTTAAAACCTAAAATAATGTAAAAAAAATTGTAATTGTCATCAATCAATTTTTCCAGAGCATTCTGGTTATATTTGTGTGCTGTGCCGTAAATTGTCAAGATACGGAGATTGATTAATATTGGTTTAATTCCGATTATTTCTTTTTATTTTATTATATTATTATCTATATTATGTTACATTTTTTTTCTTATTATTAGTTAATAAAAAAAGTTTAAAAACTGTTTTAAAAACTTTATTTTGTAAAAAAAGGTAAAATTTGGATATGTGAGAGAAAATCTCACGCACGACCACTCGCGTAACAATCTACCTAGCGACCAATGCCGGGTCGCTAGGTTGGGAATCTATCTTTGGTTGGGAAATAAGCCACAATTAAATTGAAAAAATAATTTTATTCGCGTTTGGACGCCCAAATCGGATGTCGTTGTCAAAATATAAAATATTACTAATATTTACTCGGTAATATTTTGTATTTTGACAAGGACATCCGATTTGGGCGTCGAAACGTTAATAAAATTATTTTTTCAATTTAATTGTGGCTTATTTCCCAATCAAAATAATTATAAAAATGCCACAAGAAAATAGCTTCAGAACAACACTAAAAACCATCTTCCAATATTCCATCCTTCTCATTGAAATATTCTGAACTATAAAGGTACTTTATTCTTGATCGAAATTTATCTTTTTTGACATACCTCGTATAAAATTAATCAAAATTGATATAAGATGGTTGTATTTAAGGTCTTTGGCCATGCAGAACTTTTTACAAAGGATAACTTTTTTTCGTATAATTAATAATAGACCAGTAAGGATCTGTTTTTAGATGGATGTGAGAGGTGGCATTCAGATTTTTGCGGATAAAGTTAGGTGATAACTTCGTTATTAATAATTGATTAATGCTCCGTCTCAAATATGCCCGGAACATTAATAAAAAAAAAATAAAATATTTAAAAATTTCAAAAAATTTCGTTTTTTTTTCTAATTTTTTTGCTTATAACTTTAAAACGATTCATTTTGGAACAAAGTCGTATAGGAATAAAACAAAGGTAATTAAATTTTCTATCAGATGCGATTGGTTAAAAATCTCTTAATTAATCACCCTTGCTGCAAAATAGCAATAAATATAAAATAAGGGGGCAAAACAAGCCTGTTATTATTCAATTATTTTCCATCACTTAGGTTACACTTGGAACCTTCCTAATTCGCTTAGAAAATTTTTGTAATGTGCTAAAACCGTACACCAAATTTCATTAAAATTGACTTACTAGATTTTGAATAATAATTTTGCAATCTAAACTTTTTTTAAAAAATTAAAATTTTTTAAAATCTTGCACAACAAAAACTAGTGTATACAAAGATTGGTCAATTTTTTTACATATAAAGAAGCACTCCACCTATCTAATGCACTTTACAGAATTAAAATCGGATTGTTTAAGCAGCCTCAGCAATGTTTTAAAATTATAAACAATTTTTTGGCTTATAAACAAATTAGTCCTGTGGCCAGGAGGGGGTGCTGCGGGACCTTTATTTAGATGGACTTACCCAAGATTTTTATGTATTTTTTGACCCGTGGAACACGATTTTTTTGGGTAACAGTTGATCCGGATGTCAATAAAATTGTTATAAACAAACAACTTGAGGAATTACATAACATCAATTTTTCGCAAAATAAAACACTTTTTTATATTTCTTGGGTAAGTCTAAGCAAAAAATGTTCTTACAAGTTTTTTCGTAGGATGCATAGTTTTCGAGATAAACGCAGTGGAACTTTCAAAAAATCGAAAAAGTGCAATTTTTGAACGCGAATAACTTTTGATTAAAAAATAAAATAGCAATTCTGCTGACAGAATTTGAAAGTATAAATCAAATTATACCGGTTTTAATTATTTGCATTGCTAAAAATTAATTTTTTATTATTAAACAAAGCTATTTGTTTATAAGCCAAAAAATTATTTATAAGTTTAAAACATTGCTGAGGCCCCTTAAATAATCCGATTTTAATTCTGTAAAGTGTATTAGATAGGTAAAGAACCTCTTTATATGTAAAAAAATTAGACAACTTCTAAATGGTCTACTTTTTGTTCAGAAAGATTTTAAAAAATTTGAACTTTTTTAAAAACATTTAAATTGCAAATTTATTATGCAAAATCTATTAGGTCGATTTTAATGAAATTTGGTACACAGTTTAAGTATGTTACAAAGAATTTCCTAAGCGAATTACTAAGGTTCTAAGTACCACCGAAGTGGTTAAAAACATTGAATAACAACAGGCATATTTTGCCCCCTTATTTTGTATGTATTGCTATATTGCAGAAAAGGTAATAAGTTAAGACATTTTTGACCAGTCGGATATCATACAAAATTCAATTATCTTTATTTTATTTCTCTACGACTTTGTTCCAAAACGAATCGTTTTAAAGTTATAAGCAAAGAAACAGAAAAAAATCGACGTTTTTCGAATTTTTAAATATTTTATTTTTTTTATTAATGTTCCGGCCATATTTGAGAAGGAGCATAAGTAAATTATTGTTAACGAAGTTATCACCTTACTTTATCTGCAAAAATTCGAATGCCACCTTTCACATCCAAAAATAGACGTTTTTTCACAGATCCTTACTGGTCTATAATAAAATAGTTATCATAATTGAAATAACTGAAAATAATGTTGTATATCCATAATTAAAAAAAAATTCAACTTTTTTTTAATTAGAAAGATGAAGTGGCATATTAGAATATAGTTCTTAATTCCAAACAACTTTTCATTACAACAATTTTTAATATTTTGAATAATAAAGCTACTTTACTCTTGAGTAAAATTCATATTTTTTGACATAATATCTCGTATACGGCTTAAAAAAAATGAACTGATGGTTCTATTTTTAATTTAGACCATGCACAACTTTTCACGTTGACGAACAGAACGTCTATAGTCGTCTAATTTCCATTGATGTAATGTGACACAACGTCTATATACGTTGAATTTTTCCCTATTCTACTTTGCAAAATACATATAGTGTCACAACACTTGCTTATACATTTGACGCAGTGTCCGACAACGTGTTATTGGACACACTGTACAAAACAATTATTGTTATTGTTTAAACAAATAATAAACAATTAGCGGCAAAATCTGTGAGTAGAACTTTTTACTTTAACATGTATATAAACTAACAAAAAAAGTTTTAGAAAAAGATAATCTTGTTTGAATTGCTCCGAAACAATGCATCTTTTCGTTCTATCTTGACTCTTCTAAAACGCTTCGTATATATTGCTGAATAGAATTGGGCTTCTTATAACAGGCAATATGACGACTTATATACACATATAAGGATCTCGTAGAACAGTCGTATTATTTAAACGTAAATTAAAACATGGCAACATCGTCGGGCTTCGTATAATGCGTAATCCATATACACTGTGAACGCGTTTATACGAGTGGGCTTCGTAAGACTGTAGGAATAAGACAGTGCTACAATCCTCTTACCCCGTAAACCGCGGGCTTCCATTCATCGGCAGGTTGTAGCGGGCTTCCTATCATTTGTGAGCCATATATATATATATATATATATATATATATATATATATATATATATGTTCGGAAAGATTTCCGCGGTCAGGTAAATGAAAATTACTAAGTTCTCGGGAAGAACCGCGTTGAGAATTTATAACTCGACGTTTCGGCACCCTTTTTGGAGCCATTATCAAGAGGGGTATGGTTCCGTTCGAGTTCGGGGTCTCAATCTGCCTACTCCCCTCACTCGTGACGTACCAGTAGTGTCTTGTTCTCTAGGAGAACGGTCAAGCGGCACTGAGGTCTCAATCTGCCTACTCCTCAGTGTCGAGTGACGACCTGTCTTCGCCTGTGTAGCTCCTTTTATACTCTCAGTGCGCGCGGGAACTGTATGCGCGGGAGAGGCCTGAGTGGGATCGACTGACGTGGGGATTCGCCGAAGCAGCGGTCGCCATGTTGTCGGCAGTCTTTTGGCGTCATCGCGTGTGTTTAGGCTGTGAGGGCGTTTTTCAATTTCGATGGCTTCACGGATGATTCTCGATTTTAAGGAGCGGACAGGGGCGATGGTTTTTGCTTTCTCGAAATCTATTTGGTGACCTGTCTGAATATGATGTTGGGCAAGGGCTGAAGTAGTGTCGGAATGTTTTACAGATATGGAATGTTCGTAGATACGGTTTTGGATTCGTCGGTTTGTCTGTCCTATGTATGTCCGTGGGCAACTGGAACAAGGTATCTCGTAGACACCATTCCCGATTCAGCTACCAAAGCTCTGTCTAAAGGCTTCAATTTTTCTGTCACTCCTCTTTCAATCCCAACGGAGAAAATTATTTGTCAAACTGAAGAAGCTATTTCTCATCTTCCTTCCGACCAAGCCGAAATTGCCAGACAAGATGTCGCCAGAATTCTCCGTACTTCCAAACCCCCACCGACAAATATCAGTCTTTCAGAAAGACGTGCTCTTAAAGAACTCTACAACAACCCTGACATCGTCATCCTTCCGGCAGACAAAGGTAATGCCACCGTCATTCTCAACACTTCTAATTATTTCGACAAAATGTCCGAACTTCTTAATTCTACAGAATACAAACGAGTCCCAAACGATCCCACTACCTATCTAGAAAAAACGACCAAATCTATCATAAATAAGTCTACTCTACCTCCAGACATCAAAAAATCTCTTACACCCAGAGAAAAATCGTCCCGAATTCCAAGAATATACGGACTTCCAAAAATTCATAAGCCCAACGTTCCTCTAAGACCCATCGTCAGTGCATACAATTGCCCCACTCAGAAATTGGCAAAACATCTCGCCTCATCCCTACAACCACTAGCCGAAAACGCCTTGTCATTCGTCAAAAATTCTTTCCATTTCATTGATCTTCTGAAAAATATTTCTATCTCATCCTCAGATATTCTAGTCAGTTTTGACATTGTTTCTTTATTCACCAACATTCCTATTGATGAAACCATTTCCATCTTGGACTCCAAACATCAAATCCCCCAAGACACATTAACTCTTATAAAACATTGCATGTCTAACACATACTTTTCATTCCAAAATCAATTCTACCGTCAAATCAAAGGTGCCCCAATGGGATCCCCTCTCTCTCCCGTAATAGCTGATATCTACATGGAGCATTTCGAAACAATAGCCCTGTCATCATCAAATCTCAAACCCACTTGCTGGTTACGGTACGTTGATGACACTTTTGTCATTTGGCCCCATGGTAAAGATACGTTAGATCTCTTCCTCTCCCACCTGAATGGAATACACCCCAGTATTCAATTCACGATGGAAGTTGAGTCTGAGGAGTCTTTACCATTTCTTGATGTACTTATTCAAAAACAGCCACCTCACAGTTTTTCCTATTCCGTGTACCGAAAACCCACCCATACAAATCGGTATCTCAATGCCCAGTCACATCATCACCCCGCCCAACTCAGTTCAGTTGTCAACACTCTTGTTTCTCGCTCTATAAGGCTTAGTGACGACAATCACAGACCATCTGAAATAAATTCAATAAGGCAAACACTCTTACAAAACGGCTACCATAAATCCCAAATCAATAGGAGCATTCAGAAACATCTAAATCCCATTCCATCTAATAAAGAAAACTTGCCGCCCGATCAACCCAAAATCTTTCTACCTTTTATCAAAGGTGTCACTGACAAGATTAGTAGAATTCTTACCCCTCTAAATATCAAAACCGTCTTCACTACTCACTCCAAGTTGTGCAATCTTGTCAGATCCGTAAAAGACCAAATCCCCAATGAAGACCATGGTGTCTACGAGATACCTTGTTCCAGTTGCCCACGGACATACATAGGACAGACAAACCGACGAATCCAAAACCGTATCTACGAACATTCCATATCTGTAAAACATTCCGACACTACTTCAGCCCTTGCCCAACATCATATTCAGACAGGTCACCAAATAGATTTCGAGAAAGCAAAAACCATCGCCCCTGTCCGCTCCTTAAAATCGAGAATCATCCGTGAAGCCATCGAAATTGAAAAACGCCCTCACAGCCTAAACACACGCGATGACGCCAAAAGACTGCCGACAACATGGCGACCGCTGCTTCGGCGAATCCCCACGTCAGTCGATCCCACTCAGGCCTCTCCCGCGCATACAGTTCCCGCGCGCACTGAGAGTATAAAAGGAGCTACACAGGCGAAGACAGGTCGTCACTCGACACTGAGGAGTAGGCAGATTGAGACCTCAGTGCCGCTTGACCGTTCTCCTAGAGAACAAGACACTACTGGTACGTCACGAGTGAGGGGAGTAGGCAGATTGAGACCCCGAACTCGAACGGAACCATACCCCTCTTGATAATGGCTCCAAAAAGGGTGCCGAAACGTCGAGTTATAAATTCTCAACGCGGTTCTTCCCGAGAACTTAGTAATTTTCATATATATATATATATATATATATATATATATATATATATATATATATATATATATATATATATATATATATATATATATATATATAAATCCTACTATCAATTTGGCATCGATACATTATGCATTTACCATCAATTTGGCATCGTCTTGCAAAGTGGCATCTGTATATCGATGCCACTTTACACTACCTTAATAACTTTTTTCCTGTACTTGTTAGCAGAAGTCTAATCAACTCTGTAGTTAGAGATTTGATTCCTTGATGTTACTTTAATATATCAGCTTTCTTTGTTTATTCCTTACTGACTTATATAAGTTTATTCCATAAAATGTTTGAGTTCAAAATGATGGCACAGTGAAAATATTATATACATTTAGTTCAGTGTTTTACCGTTTTGTCGCTGCCGCTATATACATGAAAACGTATATCCCACTTTCATTATCAATCATTTTGGCATCAGAAATTTGGCATCACTGTTGAATACAATATTATCCACAACGAAAAATAGGCAATTTGAGAATGTATATATTATTTTCATCAACAAATCATTCTGGCATCAAGTTGTTTTCACCCAATTTTGAAAAAATGTGAAAGCTTATAATCCAAGGATGGTACTAAAGGTGAGAAATTTGACCTAAACTATCTGTCCGTCGGTCTGTCCGACCGCGAATATAACTCTTACGTCATTATACCAGGTAGAATGACAAATGAGGTGTCAAATGAAAGCGTATAATCCAAGGATGGTACTAAAGGTGAGATATTTCACTTAAACTTTCTGTCCTTCGGTCTGTCCGACCGCAAATATAACTCCTCCGTCATTATACCAGGTAGAATGACAAATGAGGTGTCAAATGAAAGCTTATAATCCAAGGATGGTACTAAAGGTGAGACATTTGACTTAGGCTGTCGGTCCGTCCGACCGCGAATATAACTCCTCCGTCATTATACCAGGTAGAATGACAAATGAGGTGTCAAATGAAAGCTTATAACCAAAGATGGTACTAAAGGTGAGAAATTTGACTTAGGCTGTCTGTCCGTCGCGTCGGTCAGTCCGACCCCGAATATAGCTCCTCCGTCATTATACCAGGTAGAATGACAAATGAGATGTCAAATGAAAGCTTATAATCGAAGTATGGTACTAAAGGTGAGACGTCGGTCCGTCCGACCGCGAATATAACTCCTCCGTCATTATACCAGGTAGAATGAAAAATGAGGTGTCAAAAGAAAGCTTATAATCCAAGGATGGTACTAAAAGTGAGAAATTTGACTTAGGCTGTCTGTCCGTCTGTCCGTCCGACCGCGGATATAGCTCCTCCGTCATTATACCAGGTAGAATGACAAATGAGATGTCAAATGAAAGCTTATAATCCAAGGATGGTATTAAAGGTGAGAAATTTAACTTGGGCTGTCTGTCCGTCGGTCCGTCCGACCGCGAATATAACTCCTCTACTATACCAGGTAGAATGACAAAAGAGGTGTCAAATGAAAGCTTATAATCCAAGGATGGTACTAAAGGTGAGAAATTTGACTTACGCTGTCTGACCGTCGGTCCGTCCGACCGCGAATATAGCTCCTCCGTCAATATACCAGGTAGAATGACAAATGAGGTGTCAAATGAAAGCTTATAATCCAAAGATGGTACTAAAGGTGAGAAATTTGACTTAGGCTGTCTGTCCGTCGCGTCGGTCAGTCCGACCCCGAATATAGCTCCTCCGTCATTATACCAGGTAGAATGACAAATGAGATGTCAAATGAAAGCTTATAATCGAAGTATGGTACTAAAGGTGAGACGTCGGTCCGTCCGACCGCGAATATAACTCCTCCGTCATTATACCAGGTAGAATGAAAAATGAGGTGTCAAAAGAAAGCTTATAATCCAAGGATGGTACTAAAAGTGAGAAATTTGACTTAGGCTGTCTGTCCGTTTGTCCGTCCGACCGCGAATATAGCTCCTCCGTCATTATACCAGGTAGAATGACAAATGAGATGTCAAATGAAAGCTTATAATCCAAGGATGGTATTAAAGGTGAGAAATTTGACTTGGGCTGTCTGTCCGTCGGTCCGTCCGACCGCGAATATAACTCCTCTACTATACCAGGTAGAATGACAAAAGAGGTGTCAAATGAAAGCTTATAATCCAAGGATGGTACTAAAGGTGAGAAATTTGACTTACGCTGTCTGACCGTCGGTCCGTCCGACCGCGAATATAGCTCCTCCGTCAATATACCAGGTAGAATGACAAATGAGGTGTCAAATGAAAGCTTATAATCCAAGGATGATACTAAAGGTGAAAAATTTGACCTAGGCTGTCTGTCCGTCGATCCCTCCGACCGCGAGTATAAATCCTCCGTCATTATACCAGGTATAATGGCAAATGAGGTGCCAAATGATAGCTTATAGTTCAAGCATGGTATTAAAGATGAAAAATTTTACCTAGGCTGTCTGTCCGTATGTCTGTCCATCCGCGAATACAACTCCTCCGTTATTAATACAGATAGAATGACAAATCGGGTGTCGAATGAAAGCTTTTAACTTAAGGATGGTATTATTAAAGATGAGAAATTTGACGTCGGAGTTCCGGTTTTAGAGTTGCAACCGTAAGTATTTACTATTTTAAAGTTGCCGAAAGAGAATAAGTGATATATTATTCAACGTGGCTTAGCAAGATGAGAACAAATGTAAAATTTTGGTTTTTACGTAATTTCCGCTTAAAAAGTTATAACCGGAAATGCCATTATTCGCGGTGTGCAAGTACTTGGAACGGATACGAGAAACGATCGTGCGCGAATAGCGGAGAAATATTGCAACTTTCTTAAATAATTCATATTGTCCATTGAAATTGTCAAATTGACGTACATTTCATACCTACTGTCATTGAAGAAGAAAAATTATATGTTGCTCTGCAATATTGATATTATATGCAATTATTATATGAAGGCAAATTAAATTAATTGTATTTTGCTTGCAGTACTGCATTTTAATAACTAATTTTATTTACTACATACAATTGTTTACGTTTTAATAACATAACCTGAATCTTATTTTTTCTTCTTATTATTTTTTTGGATTATGGCCTTGACAATTATCCAGTAACCAGGACTAATATAATTGGCCAATATAATTAAAAGTGCGAATAAAGTTGCAGAGCGTAGAAACCAGGTGTCGTTTTGCCGAACTTGCACGGTCCCAATAGACTCAGAAATAGTATACGAACACATAAATCGAAGCGTATTGAAAGGTTTGAATCTTTAGAGTTATTTCTGTGTAAACAGTTTAGTAAAAATGACTCAAAATTAGTAAATTTGTATATCAATCCACGCAAAGTTACACGAAGAATTCAAATATCGACTTCCAATTCTACTTTCGATTACTTTGGGTGAAAACCTAGGACTTACGAAGTCCAATTACTTGTTTTCTTTAAAAATAAGACATGTCATAAATATGCCTTAGGCATCATAGAAGACAATGACACAGAAAAATCAAACAAGCAGCAGGTCAAAAGGGCCTTAGTTATGTATCTTCGGTCCTATTGGTTCAATCGTGACGTACAGCGCCTGAAACGATGGGATTTAACTGGCAGAATACGATGGTGTAGACAAATGAAAATGACGGCATGTAATAACACTTTAAAATTGTAGAAATAAAATGGATTAACGCACATGGTATGACATATTATGTGAGAGTATTTAACAAATAGAATACGATTACATACGTCCAGTTTTTGACAAGCGACTTCTCTACATATGATAAACGCGAAAGGGCCCCAACGTTCACTGTTCGACATAGGCCTCCCGTTCACTGCATATACCCACTGCTTTCTGACGCTGTGACTTAAGAGGATAGGATTTAACGAATAAAACGACAAAGAAGACTAAACAAGGCAGATCACGGGAAAAACACAACTGTCCGTTTTATACTCCACAGGGAAGCATCAAATATTCAACGTAAGGATATATTATAGTATAACGGTATGATAAATCTTTTTCTTTTTTTTTTTTTTCATTTAGTGCATTCCGTACGTTTTTTAAACATAATCAGGAGAAGTTGTTGAATTTCTGAAGTCTATAAAAGAATTTCTTAACAAACCTTTTTTTAATTGTGTTATGGATTATTTTTAAGAATGTGTTTAAAAGGTAGCTCACAGGCTTATTGTTCAATGGTCTTATCACTTTTAAACGCCTGTCTTTTTTGTAGGACTATTAATTGTGATTTCAAACATTCTAGCGGGACAATGCCTTTTGTGTAACTGAAATAAATATTGTTATCCATTTAATTTTTTTCCTCAATTAATTGAATGCCTCCTACTGGTGTTTGGTCTAAGCTTACCGCTTTTCCCCATTTAAGCTAAACTGCTCGTCAAAAGTTAGGGATATAGAAAATTATGCTCATTTTCATAGCTAATTTTTTCGAGAACAGATTAACGGATTCCACTAATTTTTTTTAATATTTTAGATTTTTCGTTAGTATTTACACAGTTGTGCAAAAGTTTACCCAAACTTTTTTTTGTACTTTTACCGAGTGGTATAAGTACAAAAAAGAAGTTTGAGTAAACCTCTTGTTAGGTATTAGTTACGTATCTTCACTCCCATTGGTCCAAACGTGTCGTACGGCGGCTCAAATGATAGGAATCAGTCAACAGAATACAATGACACAGAAAAATCAATTACAGTAAAATATTGAAAGGGCCTTAGTTACGTATATTCGCTGCTATTTTTCCAATCATGACGTACGGTGGCTAAAATGGTAGGAATTAACCAACAGAATACAATGACACCCAAATCCGGTGTCGGAAAGCTGGTCGAGAACACTTCGTCGACGGAAAATTGGTCGACAACAGTTGGTCGACAAACAGTTGGTCGAATGCACAATTCATCGAATGGACAATTCATCGACGAACATTTGATCGAATAGAATTTTCGTCGACAAACTGTTATTTATCTTTAGGATAAAGGGATTAATGGTGACAAACGACGGGTAACTGGAATATTGTATTATATATTTTTTTTTGGGTTTTGTTAATTTTGTACCTAAATCTTACCGGAGGTATTGCGCCTTTTATAAATGTGTAGTTGTGAATTAAGTTTTTGATAATAAAATCAAGAGGGTAAGAATCGCTTTACTTTTAAACTCTTCACTTTTGGCGCATCATGGACGGCTCGTTTTTAAAAGAATCGTTTTAATTTTTTTTTGTATAAACATGCTCTTTCATTCGTTTAAATGTTGCTTTTCAAATTTTCTAATATTTATAAACAAAGCCCCGGTGAATTTTTGAAAAAAGTGGCTAACTCGGGTTTTAAGGGTTGTAGGGCATTAAATTTTTGTTTCAGTTTCTATAAGAATACCAACATGTCGAATAAAAAAAATTAACTTCCTACGTGTTGTTGTTCTGAAGCTATTTTCTTGTGGCATTTTTGGAATTAACTAGTTTTGATGGGAAATAAGCCACAATTTTACTAAAAAAACTGATTTTATTAACTTTTCGACGCTCAAATCGGGTGTCGTTGTCAAAATAAAACCATTTTTTTTAGTAAAATTGTGGCTTATTTCCCATCAAAATTAGTTAATTCCCACATGTTAATGCGGTTGTTATTTTAATTGTTTATTCGCGAACTCAATCGACTATAGGTGGCAGTGCAGTTGCATGAAAATGGCCGATGTAATTGGGATAATGCATTTTGATATAATTAATATTTTTATTGATGTAATTAATTAATATAAATAAATCATTCATTAAATGAACACACCAGACAAGCATTCAATCGACATTGATATATAGGTTAACGGATGTTTTGTTTAAATCTTCATCCCAATTCCTCTAGTTCAAAATAAGCGGCAGCACCCTCGCTTGAGTTCGCGAATAAGCTTAAAATAACACTACTTTTTCAAAATTATTTTATAATTATTTATAATATTTATTATAAACTTTTTATTCAAGACTTGATCTAATTTGATAAATTGAACCTTTCTCTTTGGTTTGATGTCTTTAGAATTTATGTTGACCTAATAGTTTATGCATAATAACGCTGTAGATAGAAGCTTTTTGGGATAAACAATTTCAATTTTGCAATAACTATTAGGTAAAACTTCTTGAAATTTTAACGGCTGAATACTTCTAATATTGTTCCTTTACTTACGCGAAAATAAAGCTTTTAGTGTATTTTTAGAAAAGTTATTAATTATTTTCAAAAAATCGACTTTTGAAGCTATTTTCCCAATAACTAAGCAACAAATTAACAAAAAGAACTTTCCAAACACTCATTTTAAAGAATTTTCTATGCTCTTCAGTAAAATTGTATCACCTTTCCATACAGCATACCGGTCTCCACCTTTAATATTTACAATCAAATAGCGATCTTTAATTGTTTATATATTGTTTATAAGTTAAAAAGTACGTTTGATTTTTTGCATAATTTTTATATTGGATACTGTTGTAACTAAATTTACCCTAATGCCATAAGCAGTTCTTAGATACCTGTATCAACGGATGTCACGAAAGAGGCCATTTATTTGCTAATTTCTCTGGTCTATCACACCCTTTCTTATCTGTGTTTACAATCCAAATCATTAAGCCACATAAAGAGGTAGGGCAATAAACTCACTATAGCTATAGAAATGCTTTTACTACAAAATTTTAAAAGATAAGAGTTATAACGGAACAAGTATGCATACCTGCATTTTAAGACCCAGGTAGATTTTTGGGGATGACACAATGACACTAAAAGATGGCTTTGCCGATGATTGCATTCAATTGAGATGGTAAGTAGGTATGAATCACCTCTAGTTATATTTTAATGGCTTTGTAATTTAACTTCATGGGGTACGAAAGAATTAAGAAACTTTTAAGAATTTGAAAAAACATAGTTTTTGGGGGGTTTAGGTGTTTTACACAATTTTTGAATATCCCTAAAAACTCAGTTATTTCAAATTATATATACGTAACCTATAAAAAGATGGGGAGATACAAGAAAGGAATGAAGAACAACAAGTGGAATCCATAACAAGAGAGGAATTAGAGAAAGCAATAGAAAGAGTAAAACTGGGCAAAGCACCAGGCAAGGATCATATCACCCCGGAAATGATAAAATTCATGGGGACAGAGGGAATGGATAGCATGAAAGAACTAATGAATGATATCATAAATAGAGCAGAATTACCAAAGGACTGGAAGAAAGACATTATATTACCAATACACAAAAAGGGAGACAAGAGAAACTGTAATAATTACCGAGGTATCACCATATCAAGTATCCCTGGGAAGGTATTAGCAAGAATACTAGAGACAAGAATAAAAACACAAATAGAAACAACTATGGAAGACACACAGTGTGGATTCAGGAAGGACAGAAGCACGCAAGACCTAATATTCACATTAAGACAAGTAAGTGAGAAGGTAATCAAGAAAAATAGAGAGATACATATGTGCTTCATTGACCTGGAAAAGGCGTTTGACAGAATCCGAAGAAAGGACGTTTGGAAGACACTAACAGAAAGGGGAGTCGACAGACACATAATAGAAGTAATAAAGGATATGTACAAAAATAATACAAATACAGTAAGAACCAATAACGAGGAATCCAGAGAATTTTCTACAAGTCAAGGCGTCAAACAGGGATGCGTGCTGAGTCCACTGCTATTCTCAGTGGTACAGGATGAAGCGATAAAGAAAGCCAAGAGAAGAATGAGAAAACTAACATTAGGATACTGGCAAATGAAACAGACTCAACTATCGGAGCTACTATTTGCAGACGACATGGTATTGATAGCAGAAAACAGAGAAGACTTACAGAACAATCTTGAAATCCTAGAAGAAGAACTATCAAACATAAATATGAAAATTAATACAGAGAAAACAAAAACAATGATAATTTCAAATACGAGGAAGACACACGCAATAGAATTAGACGGGAAACAACTAGAGCAAGTGGAATATTTTAAATACCTAGGAGTAATAATCGAATCAAATGGTAAACAAGACATGGAAATAAACGAGAGAATGGGACGAACAGGAAGCTTATTTAACACTATGAAAACAACATTTTTTGGGAAAAAAGGGATACCGGAAAAAGTAAAAACGGCAGTCGTTAAATCAGTAGTTAGACCAACAATCATGTATAGCAGCGAGACATGGACATTGACGGGGAGACAAAAATCCAGAGTCAATGCTATGGAAATGAGGTTCCTGAGGAAAATAGCAAACAGAAAAAGGACAGACAAAATACGAAACGAAACAATTAGACAAAACCTAAAACTAGAACCAATCAATGAAAAAATAGTAGAAGGACAACTTAGATGGTTCGGGCACGTGTGTAGAATGTCGAACGAGAGGCTAACAAAACGAGTGTTCGAAACGAGAGTGCAGGGGAAAAACAAAAGAGGGAGACCAAGAGTTATGTGGGTAGATGAAATCAGGAAAGAAGTCGAGAAGAAGGGATTGACATTGGAAAGTGCAAGAAACCTAGCGCAAGATCGGAAAGCATGGAGACTACAATGCCAAACTCAACTCCACCAGCCTTACACCTAAAGGTAGAAAGGCTTAGGACTAAGTAAGTAAGTAAACCTATAAAAAACCTTGAGTTAGTCTATTTTGAAGTACAGTCAAACCCGCTTATTAGAATACCTCTTAAAGGAATATCCCGGTTTAAGGAATAAAAATTTGAGGTCCCGAAACGTTTCTACTAGGGACCAATGATCGGTTATTAGAATATCCCTGTTATAGGAATACTTTTGATTGGCACGTAGGCTATTCCAATAAGCGGGTTCGACTGTATATAAAATGGAGAAAATCCCAAAAAACTACCGAAAAAACCAGTTTTCCGGATTTTTGAAGATGGCGCACCTTACGAATAAATCTGAAAAAAGTCAGAAATACAGATTTTGATAAAATTCACAAAACGCAAAAAAATTAGACATGCAGCCATCGCCAAAAAAAGTTATACGTACCTATTAAAAAAACAAAAAACATTGAGGTTATGTACACTCGACCTTCGGGTCCATAAAAATATATGTTTTGTAAAAGCCTCAGCTGTGCGTGTGAATTTTTTGTAATTTATAATTTAATTGCAAACCAACTTAAAAAAAAATAAAATCGAAAAATTGACATTTTTTGATGTGGGGAAAGGGGAAGGGGGTGGTGGGCTAAAATTGCGGTGATTCTTAATTTTTTTAATCACATAGAACGTAAAAAAATAAAAAAAAATATTCAGGCTGTATCGACTTCAAAATAATACAGCATCATGCCAAAAGGGCCTTAGTTATGTATGTTCGGCCCTATTGATCCAATCGTGACGTACGTCGGCTGAAATGATAGGAACTAACCAATAGCATACAATGACATAGAGAAATCAAATACAGCCTCATGTCAAAAAGAATAGAATAAACAAAAATTTCTTTTGAATTAAATATTTGAAATAAAAATCACACTAAATTTTCTTTTTTTTTCACCCTTTCACTTATCAATATAAACATAAAAGTTTTTAGAGAGTTTCGCCCTCGGTTATAATGTAATCTTTCATTCTGCGTTTAAATTTTTCCAAAATTCTTATTAGTTTTTTCAGGATTCGAATAAACTGAATGCATTTAAATAGCATTGGTCATAATTTTGCGCCTACTCCCTCAAGGCTTAAAAAATGTAACATTTCAAAGGAATGGAGATATTTCAAAGATTCGCTGAGACTATAATTTTTATCTAATATACATATATCTGTAGTCCATCCACTCACGGTAAATATTGCAAAACCTCCGAATTTTAAACAACCGCTTGGATTGACATGAAATTGGGTATGCACATAGCTGACAGGTCAAAGAAAAAGTGATATTGTGCCGACGTGTGCTTTTGCCTTGGGAGTTAGTACAACCACTTTTATAATGTGAAAAGACATACATTCAAAATAAGTCCTAAAGTGGATAAACTGAGTAATTCTAAGCTAGTTTTTGTTCTATAGATTTTTTCTTAACATACTGTTTGAGTTATTTGCAAGTGAATATATTATGTTCGTTTTTCAACAAAAAAGTCACGTTTTTAGACGGTTTTAGAAAAAAACTCAAAAAGTATTTTAACGAAAAATATTCTTAGCAAAAATATAGCGTATAAAAAAGTGAAAACAATGGTGTATGTATGAAGTCTGTAGACCCTGTAAAAGTAGAGTTGTAGTTAAGAGGAAACAGTAGCGATCAACAGGTAGCGAAAACGCGTTCCAAGATTGCGGCTGTAATTTTGAATATTTTTTCGAGATATTTGGCACACGTATTCGTAATATAATAAAGAATGGCGGTACAGAGCCCAATTTGAAAAATATATGAATATGTGGAAATTACTCTGTAATTAAATACAATATTTAAAAAAACAGCCTGTACCGCCATTAAGAAGAACAAAAAAATACACTTTCTTCAAATGAACTTTTTTATCCGATGCCTAGATTTTGTGTCATTTTGGAACTACTAAAATTTTGTATTTCATTAGTAGTTCCAAAATGACACAAAATCTAGGCATCGGATAAAAAGTTTATTTGAAGAAAGTGTATTTTTTTGTTCTTCTTAATGGCGGTACAGGCTCGTTTTTTTAATATTATATTTAATTACAGAGTAATTTCCACATATTAATATATTTTTCAAATTCGGCTCTGTACCGCCATTCTTTATTATATTACGAATACGTGTGCCAAATATCTCGAAAAAATATTCAAAATTACAGCCGCAATCTTGGAACGCGTTTTGGCTACCTGTTGATCGCTACTGTATCACCTTAATGAAAAGCAGGTTCTACTTCGTCAAAATACAAATCGAATATTTTAACATGAAATAACCATAAAACGAAGCACTTTTCGGGAAAAACTCATGACTTACAACTGTTATAAAATGTCTAAAAAGTTTTATTTGTATTTTTATAAACGTTTCTAGCATCAAAAGTTAGTTAGCATCAAAATGAAGTCTCTTTTTTGTTAAAAAAATGTAAAAATCACCGCCTAATTTACTTATGTATTGTTTATGTGATATGTACATTTTTTACTCTTTGAGATATTTAGTATCACTAATGTTTAAGTTATTTTAAACCAAGGCATTTTTTTTCAAAATTAAAATTTTTTTATTTTAAAACCAATTTTTTTTAATAAGCATTTCTTGCCAATAAATCTTATAGATCATATAAACAGTATAATATAAGTAAATTAACTAGGGCGGTAACTATTAATTTCATATGGAATGCTAATTAGGTGGTGATTTTCACGATTTCTTTTAGCAAAAAAAGGGACATATTTTATTTAAAGCGTAACTTACTTTTGATGCTGATGGTGATAGAATAGATACTTTTTAAATAACAAAAATAAAACTTTTTTAAACACTTTAAAAAATTTGTGGCGAGTTTTCCCCGAAAAGTGCGTTATTTTTTGGATATTTTACGTTGAACTAGTCGATTTGGAATTCGACGAATAAGAACCAACTGTTGTTCAGCTCCAACTCTGTTTTTATTGTGTGTCCAGACTTCATACATACATAATTTTTTTTACTGTTTTATAAGCTTTATATTTGCTAAGAATAGTTTTTTCGATCAAATACTTACTTTTTGATTTATTTACGAAAAACCATCTAAAAACAAAAAATACAAGGAATTTAATTAGTTTATCCACTTACGGACATATTTTTACCTATATTTTTTCACACTCGAGAAGGGGGTGGTACTCATCCCCAGAAAAAAGCACACACTGGCACAATATCACTTTTTTCTTTGACATGTTAGCTATGCTTATGTCAAATTTCATGCCAATCCAAGCGATTTTGTAAAATCCAAAAACAGTGAGTAAATTGTCCAATGATATCTTTAAAAAAGACTAGTGCATTTTACAAAAACTTAGGTCAATAAATAATATGAAAACAGCGGAATATCAACCAATGTTGAATGTTTTTACAAAGTATTGTTTATTTTTCGCTACTCGAAGGGGACAACTATTAAACTGGTTTCTTCCACTTCCAGACAATTTTTTAACCGCATATGACATCAAAACCAGAATTAAAAAAATTCGGTTTCGACCTCTTAATACACGTAAATTGATCAAGTATATTTTTCTGTGACTATGTGTGTCACTTCCGGGTACACCATTTTAACCGGAAGTGGTGTAAAACTAAAAAAAGTATTTCTTTGTTCTCATTTTTCTAATGCGCGTCAAATTTCTAATCGCTAGTACCATCTATGGGTTATAATCTTTCATTCAACCTCTGTGATTATATCTGACAGACGGACGGACAGACAGGCATAAAACCGGACAGGCATAAATATTTGTTCTCGTCTTTCTAAGGCGCGTCGAGTAATACATAGTTTGTACTATTTCTGCGAATTTAGAACAATACTTCGGGTTGCAACTCTTTATCCTGAAGTCGGAGGCCAAATTTCTCACCTTTAGTACCATCTTTGGGTTATAAGCTTTCATTCCACATCTAATTTGTCATGTTTTAACCCGGCATCCGACAGGTGAACTTTTTTGCCACTAACAGACAGGTGGGATGTGACAAACCCCAGCATTGAAAGAGTTAAAGAATCTCAAAAAATATCTCTACGTTTAGATTAGTTAACAGAAACAGTAAAGATGCAGTAGAAATAAACAAACCAAGACACGTTAAATGATACTAGGAGCACTCCCGAATCATAATTTACAATGTGTAAACTTTGGAAATCATGACTTGGAATTTACAATGTATATACTGATGTGATCTTGATTATTGATATGAGATAATATTCTTATATGTCACTTAATTTAATCAATGTATTAATACTAATCTAATTAATTAACCAGATCACATATCAATATGTTTTCAATCTCAGGGCGAATTATAAATTAATTACTTACTTTCGTGGCTTCTGAATATTTCTTAATGGTTCCTAATCGGGATAGAAAAGAAAAGAGTAAAAAAAAATACAAATATGGGTTACAATTATAATCAAAATATTTTTTATTTTATTCAAAAGGCAATCAATGCTTAATATTTGCTATTTCTTATTATTCTTAAACATAACATTTACAACTGGGAATTTTATTTCCTTTTGGTTTTCTATTGAAAGTTTTTATTAACATTTAACTATTAGGAGTTATTAGGGACAACTCTATTTAAGTTTGATGAAGCTTTTCTGATATTATTGATTATGTTATTCAATTTTTTATGTGGAATTTAATACGAAAAACCCATACATTCATGTCCAAACAAATGAGACTGACCTTTTCCTGGTGAACTGAAAATGTCCTCACACAAAACCCTTTCCTGCTATCCTTGGCTGCGATCAAACCTCGTCCTGGCTTCCAGTGATGTTCTCCTTTGAAAAACTAGCTCGAATAGCTCTCGTTCCTGCTTTTGTCGTGATGCTGTGTTCTACCTTTTTCGAAACTGCTATCAGCTACCGGGACACTCTGGGCTCAAGGAGGTTCTTTTACTCTCGACCTGGCCTACTTCTCGTTCCACGATAGATACTCCACACTCACGGAACTACCGGCTTTCTCACTCCTCGAACACTACCGTCTACTACTCGACTTCACTTCTCGACAGCTCAAAACATTCTGATCCCACTTTGTCATTCATTCACCTACTTTCTCAATATCCCTTCCAGATTCACAAATCAACCTTCCACCACCAACTCTCATTCTCAGTATTCCTCAAAAACCAATTTTTAATCTTTCTAAATATGCTTAATGGATTTCAAAAGAAAATATTTAATTCCCATTCTAAAATCACTTTCTACTATTTACAAATTTTAATGACCTATTCTCTCTTTCAAATGAGTCTTATTTAGCATAGGCTAATGATCGAAACCTTCCGCGAAAAACGATAATGAACTATCATCTATTTCACTGAGTTTTATTTAGCATAGGCTAATGATCGACCTTCCGAGAAGAACGATAATGGTACGCGTCATTCACTTTGTTTATTTTAAGCGCACTGTCCCGAGTTCCGTCTAATCACTTCTTAAAATTAAATATAACAATTTGTTGTATACAGGGTGTTCTAAATTTATATGCCCGTGGTTGAGAAAATTGAAAATATTTTATATTAAATTGAATCCTGTTTACAACCATCAAAATTTAATTTTCATATCAAATAGAAATATAACAATATATTGTAAATAATTATGATTCGGGAGTGCTCCTAGTAGCATTTAACGTGTCTTGGTTTGTTTATTTCTACTGAATCTGGATTTTAAATTTAGTATAAATTTCTACGTATTATGACTGTTTCTTGTTGAGAATAAAGAAAAAACTTCACCAATTATGGTTTCATTTCGAAAACAACGCACACATCTTATGGAAAATATAATGTCACTCAAATTCAATAAAATTTATACGAATAGATCCGTTTTAATTTACCGATCAAATCTTATCATTGCGCCAACTCTCTATTTTCAAAAATAAGAGCAGAAATTGATACAAATAAATCTGAAATCAAATGGGTAGGTACATAAGTTAGAGAGAGAAAAAATATTTTAAACTACCCAGATTTTCGGTACTCCATAAATCAGCGGATTAGTTTCACTAATCCGCTTAGGCCCAGCGGGATTTAAGCTCTTATGAATAGCACTCGGAGCAATAATGATTGTAACTTTAACACTTTTAACACTTTATGGACTCCAAAAATGTGATTTCGATAAACTTTAATTGCAATTTGCGCCGTAATTAATCATAATTAAGAGTTGGCGCAATGATAAGATTTGATCGGTAAATTAAAACGGATCTATTCGTATAAATTTTATCGAATTTGAGTGACATTATATTTTCCATAAGATGTGTGCGTTGTCCGTATTATGACTGTTTCTTGTTGAGAATAAAGAAAAAACTTTACCAATTATGGTTTCATTTCGAAAACAACATAAGTCCACAAACTTTAAAACATAATATCAAAAAAATAAGCAACATTTAAACTTTTTTGGTCTTTCAGATATAGGTCTGGATCCCGCGTATGAAAAAAAAGTTGATTAATAGCAAGCTGAAAATTTGTTAATAGCTTAAGGGTGTCTAGTCGGATAAACTTTGATATATGGGAACACTGGAACAGGGGCAGTTTTAATTTTGGAACAGGTTAAAAATTTGAAACGGTCACACCACGAAAACGGCACATGTATTTTGTCCGACAGAACAGACTTAAACTCTTCGAACAGAGATTAAACTCTCATGCAAAAATTAGACTGCTATTTATCACCAAATGGGCCTTTTAATGAGTAGAGCATGTAGAATATGTCAAATGACAGGAATTATGACAGGTGATAAATAGCAGTCTAATTTTTGCATGAGAGTTTAATCTCTATTCGGAGAGTTTAAGTCTGTTATGTCGGACAAAATAAATGTGCCGTTTTCGTGGTGTGACCGTTCCAAATTTTCAACCTGTTTCACAATTAAAACTGCCCCTGTTCCAGTGTTCCCATATGTAAAAGTTTATCCGACTAAACACCCTTAAGCTATTAACAAATTTTCAGCTTGCTATTAATCAACTTTTTTTTCATACGCGGGATCCAGACCTAATAGATGCATTTATAACCCATAATACTTATATAAAATATAGTATTACTATCAGAATCTCTAACTACTAATGGAAAGATTTTTACGTTTCCTGAAAAATTTACACATTGTAACATACAGTGCTTCCATAAAGTAACGCATAATTTCATTATTTCGTAAACCGGCGACTTTAAGGAAAATTTTCGAAACAGGTCGATTTTTATTTTTAAATTACAATTTTTTGGCATATTACATATCATACTAGTGATGTCATCCATCTGGGCTTGATAACGTAATCGATGAATTTTTTAAATGAGAATAGGGGTCATGTGATAGCTCATTTGAAAGGGTATTTAATTCTCTATTTACTAATACAAACAATAACATAATTATATATACAGGGTGTCCAAAAAGAATTATTTAATTAAATTAATTGAGACAAAAAGAAAAATGTATGTAACTTATTTAATTCAAAATTCGTTTTACTTTTGTCAGAAAATTAAATGTTAGAGCTGCCATCCACCTGCCTCTTGGAAGTTTAAGATTACGCTTAAGCGAAAATCAATATTTAGGTTTTAAATAAAACATTTTTATGTTTGCTGGCACCAATAAAATATATTTAGAATTAAACAAATTACATACATTCATCTTTTTATACCAATTAATTTAATTTAAATAACATTTTTTGGACACCCTGTATAAATAATTATATTAACAATTATATTATTGAATAGAGAATTACATACCCTTTCAAATGAGCTATTACATGCCCTTTATTCTTATTTAAAAAAATCAACGATTACGTCATCACGCCCAGATGGATGACGTCACTAGTATGATATGTATGCCAATAAATTGTAATTTAAAAATAAAAATCGACCTGTTTCGGTATTTTTCCTGAAAGTGTCCGGTTTGTGAAATAATGAATTTATGCGTTACTTTATGGACGCACTGTATATTGTTTCGCAATGACCCATTAAATTATTATAAATGCAATTAACCATTGACCATATCATGAAAATGGCAATATAAAATTAATTTTTCAAATGTCAAACTTTAAAATTTGTTTTTGTTAACAAAAAAATAATTTAAATATCTATTATGAAATTCGTTACAAACAAAATCTGATATTTCAACTAAACGAAACAAAATACACAATAAAAGTGAATTATTAAACTCATTCAGGGACCCGTTCAGACAAAAGAGCCTACAACTGGTTTTTACCTGAGTGCGAGTGGAAGACTTGTAACGTGAAGCGATCGATATTATGTATCTTACTAGGTACTGTCTTTTCCGTAAAAATGTATATCTTGGCAACATCCTGTTGTTGCCAAAGTGATGTTTAAGCAATGTTTTTGACCTACGGGGGTCAAATTGTCGTTATAGTGTAAGGAATAAAATATATAAATAAATCGGATTACTGAAAATCCGACAACGGTGCCAAGCTTAAAGAAGTGTACTAAGCGAACATTCACGGATTATACCTAGAAAATGATAGCATTTCTAGGTGATGCCAAATGACTGCAACGTGAAAAGATGCCAATTTAATAGCGGGATGTATATATATATATATATATATTGTTATATTACTATTGGATATGAGAATTAGAATTTTATAATTATAAGCAAAATTCAAATTAATATAAAATATCTTCAATTTTCTCAACCACGGGCATGTAAATTTAGAACAACCTGTATACAACAAATTGTTATATTTAGTTTTTAAGAAAGTGATTCGAAGAAGTGTACGAAACTCGATAACAATGCGCCTAAGACAAACAAGTTTGAGTGACGCGGACCATTATAGAGTTCGCGGAAGATTCGATCATTAGCCTACGATAAATAAGACTCAGTGAAGTAGATAATAGGTCATTAAGTTTTGTAAAAAGTAGAAAGTAAGTTTAAATTGGGAAATGATTATTTTTTCTTGAAATCCATTAAACATATTTAGAAAGATTAAAAGTTGGTATTGAGGAATACGGCGAATTAAAATTTGTGGTGGAATGTTGATTTTTGAATCTGGAAGGGATATTTAGAAAGTAGGGAAATGAAAGAGGATGAGAGATCAGAATGTTTTGAGCTGTCGAGAGGTGAAGTCCGGTGGTAGACGGTAGTGTACGAAGAGTGAAAAAGCCGGTGTAGTTCCGTGAGTGTTGAGTACCCAAGGGGAACGAGAGGTAGGCCGAGTCGAGAGAAAAGAATCTCCTTGAGCAAAGAGTGTCCCGGTAGCTGATTGAAGTGGTTCGAAAAAGGTAAAACACGGCATCACGAGAAAAGCAGGAACGAGAGCTATACGAGGTAGTTTTCAAAGGAGAATATTACTGGAGGCCAGGACGAGTTTTTCATCGCAACCAAGGGTAGGAGGAAACGGGTTTTGTGTGAGGACATTCGCAGTTCACCAGATAAAGGTCAGTCTCATTTGTCAGGACATGAATGTATGGGTTTTTGTATTAAATACCACATTAAAAATTGAAGAACATAATCGCTAATATCAGAAGATTTTTATCAAACTAAATCAATTTGTTGCTAATAAATCCTAATAGTTCATTATTAATAAAAATTTAAATTGGAAACCAAAAGGAAATAAGATTCCCATTTTTAAATGTATGTATTAAATAAATATAAGATCTAACAAATATTAAGCAGTAATTGCCATTTATATAAAATAAACAAATTTTTGATTTATAATTGTAATCCATATGTGTGCATTATTTTATTTTTTTCCTATCCCGATTAGGAACCACTGAGAAATACTTAGAAGTCACGAAAGTAAGTAAGTAATTTTATAATTTTGCCCTGAGATTGAAAACATATTGATATGTGATCTGGTTGATTAATTAGATTATCATTAATGCATTAATTAAATTAAATTACATATAAGAATATCATCACATATAAATAAATAAGATCACAACAAATGTCGTCCAACGTGGTAAGCATTGAAAAGTATTTCTAGTGGCAAATTTGAAGGATAGAAAGAGAAAAGCCGGTAGTTGGAAATTTATATGCCTGTGGTAAAAAGTGAGATACTTACAGTTGATCACATAAAAATTTAGATCTCTTTAGGTACAAATTTTACATAACTGATTTAATAGTTTATTTTTACGATATTTACATTTGATATATTTATGGACAATTTATAATATTTGGGTGAGAAAAAGTCGTTTTGGTAACATACTAGTAAAATTTCATATTTGGCGGGGATAGTACTTCTTGAAAACAAATGTCTGTGACAAGAAGCCAAAGCAAAGACAACAAAAAACAAAAAGAACATTCAGATCAAGAGGAAAATTCTGACCAAGAAGATATTTTAGACACAACAATCATGGAAACAGGAAAAAAAGAATTGTCAGAATTAGAAAAGATATTACAACTTATGCAACTCCAGTCACAAAAAAAGGATGAAGCAAAACGAACAATGGATAAAAATCAGGAAGAAACATCAAAGAAAATGGATGAAACACAAAAGAAAATGGATAAAATCCAAGACAACCAACAGGAAACAAAACAAGCCATAGAAGAGAACAACAAGAAAATGGAGGAACGCATAGAAAAGTATGAAATGAAAATTAAAGATCACATGCAAGAACAAGAAATGAGAATGAAGGACCATATGAAAGAACAAGAAATGGAAATTCAAAATAAAATGAAGGAGTTAACGAATTGCCAGAAAAAAGAAATGGAAAGTTTGGAAAACAAGTTGGAAAATGCTATTCAAGTAGACAGAGAAGAAGTGGAAAAAAGAATCACAGAAATAGAAAAACAAGTCACCGAAAACAGGACGCAACAGAATGTCGGAGAAAGAAGAGAAATGGTTATACATAGCACAGATGACGTGAAGATAAGGTTTGGCGGGGATGTAAGAAGATTACACCAAGTGCCGTTCATAAATAGCCTGAAAAAGAAAATACAGCACATCGGAAATTTCGAAACAGCAAAAGAAACTATCAGAAACCATCTCAAATATGAAGCAAGCCTATGGTTCGATAGCAAAGAAGAAGAATTCGGCAATTGGCAACAATTTGAACAAAAATTTTTGAATTATTTCTGGGGAAAAGTCCAACAATTGGAAATTAACAAGGAATTGCAAAATGGGAAATACAATGATAGGATGGGGGTATCAGAAAGGACATATGCTTTACAAATTTACAATAATGCAAAACATTTACAATATAATTACTCATCGGAACAATTAGTCGAACTGATTGCAAGACATTTCGAAGAAACGCTGGAAGACCATATCACATTGCAAAACTACAAAGACATAGATAGTCTATGCCAATTCTTACAAATAAGAGAATCACGTTTAAGAGAAAGAAAATCAAGAAGGTCGCGAGAAGATTACAGGCCCCGAGAGACACAGGATTACAGAGAGAGAAATCAAAATAGGAGAGACTATACAAGACGAGATTCTAATCCCAGAAGGGAAAACGAAAATAGAGACAACGGAAGAGGAAATTATGAACAAAGAAATAGACAATGGAATGAGGACAGAAATCAAGAATACCAGAATAGAAACAACACACTCTCAAATCAAGAAAACAGAAATAATGGTAGACAAAATGAACAGGGATATCGAGAAAACCGAAACAGATCCGACAGACCAAGAGAAAATAGAAGAGAGGCAAATAATACCCAGACAGAAGAATATGACGGAGAGAGAAATTATGACGAAAATATAAACAACGATGAGCAACCGGCGTCTTTTCACGGCGGCGCTCACTAAAAACAAAAAATCAAACAGGAATCTTTTGTCACCCCAAGGAGTTTATTAAATTGGCAGGAAACAACGAAAAGAAAAATGGAGTTAATTTAAAATTTGTGGATGGATTTATCAACGAGAAACCAATTAAAATTATGATAGATACTGGATCTGAAATAACATTGGTCAACAGAAAACTAATAGAAGGAGTTAATTTAACAAATTTAATTTACAAAATACCTAGGGTAAATTTAGTGGGCGCAAACAAACGGACATTGGCAACTATAAATGAAGGCATACGAGTAAGGGTACGACTGGGTAAGAAGATGTATGCACTACAATGTGTAATAATGCCAAACATGTCACATGACATGATAGTAGGAGTTGACGAATTGGCAGAAAAACATGTAGTGATAGATTTTAAAAATAATACGATGAAACTAACAGAAGAAAAAGAAAAAGAACAGGACAAGGAACAGGAGAAACAAAATACGGACGAATCAGGTAAAGAACAAACAGTGGAACTGAATTTGGTAACGAAGCAAGGACAAAGAAGAAAAGGGAGAAAAAGTCAGAAAAAGATAAAAGAAAATGAAACCTGTGGCTCCTCAAAAGAAGAGTTGAGCCCAGAAGAAGAAAAATTGAGAGTATCAAAAGCAAAAGAAACCTGGGATTCCTCAAAAGAAGAGACGATCTCAGGAAAAGAAGAAATAAAGCTAACAAGTGAAAGTGAAAAGAATATGATTGAAACAGTGGTATTTGAAGAGGAGGTATATGCAAACGAGGATGCAGAATGCACGGTAAACATATGTGAAGAATCTGAGGAAAAAGACAGAAAATTGATATGTGGAGAAGGAAAAGAAAAAGAATTGCGGTTGATGCTAAGAAACTACGAAAATTTGATAAATGAGGAAAACAGAGTGGCGAAAAAGTACGAACATTCATTTGAGGTGAAAAACTTGGGAAATTTTCGATCAAAGACTTACCCGATTCCATACAAGTATCGACAAGAGGTGAAAGAAGAAATTAATAAAATGTTGGAAGATCAAATCATCGAAAGATGTGATTCACCGTATGTTAACCCGATTGTGATAGTAAAGAAAAGCAATGGAGAATTGAGATTATGTTTAGATGCCAGGAATATCAACCAGAACACTGTATCACAATATGAATCACCTCTAAACATCGAGGCCATTTTTGGAAGAATTACGGGATCACACATATTTTCTAAAATTGACTTAAAACACAGTTTTTGGTTGATACCTTTAGCGGAAAAGTGTAGAAACTACACCGCTTTCTCAATTGATGGTATTGTCTACCGGTTTAAGGTAGTGCCATTTGGATTGCAGAGTGCTTGTGCTGCACTCGTCCGAGCTCTACATACCATTTTAAATCGCCATGAAGATTTCATAGTTCATTATATCGATGATTTATTAATTTTTTCACAAGATACTCAGAGTCATCTGGAACACATAAAAATAATTCTGGAAGAATTGGACACAGCGGGATTGAAATTAAACATTGAAAAATGTAATTTTTTTCAAAAAGAAGTAATTTATTTGGGTTTTCAATTGGACACCAAAACAGTCAGATTAGCCGAAGACAGAGTCAAGCTCATAGATGAATACCCAAGACCAACGAATTTGAAAACATTGAGAGGTTTTCTTGGCACGATTAATTATTTTAAAAAGCTGATTCCCGATTTGAGCCAAAAGGAAATCCCTCTAATAAAATTGCTTAAAAAAGGAATAAAATGGAATTGGAAAGAAGAACAAGAGGAAGCTTTCGAAACATTAAAACGAGAATTCGCAAAAGGAACGAAAATATACCACCCCATTTACAATTTACATTTTATACTCCGAACTGATGCGTCCATACAAAAATTTGCAGGAGTTCTGTCTCAAATACAAAACGACCAAGAAGTGCCGATATGCTTTATATCTCGAGTGTCTAAAACACATGAGAGAAAATATAGTGTTACAGAATTGGAGTTTGCCAGTGTACTATATTGCGTAAACAAATTGAGGTTTTACTTATTGGGAGCAAAATTCACAATCGAAACAGACCATGCAGCTTTAGTACATATAATGAAGAATCGATTAGTAAATAATAGAATACATAGAGGCATTCTATTATTACAGGAGTATGATTTGAGTTCCGATATATAAAAGGAAAAGACAACATAATAGCCGACGCTCTAACACGGGATGATGACACCGAAAAAAAGGAAACAATTACTCTACAGGTGGGACTAAATAGATTAATACAAGAAGAAGGGATATATTCGTTAAATGAGATAAGGACAAACCAGGAAGACCTAGAGGAAAGAGAGAAAAGAAGAGCGGAGGTAGAAAATAACATATATTTTAAGAGAATAGACGGAAAGGAACTATATTTAGTGACACAGACATTGGCAGAAAAGATAATAAAGAAATTACATGAGGACAATGGGCATATTGGTTGCAGAAAGGTTTGGCTCGTTTTTAGGGAAAATTACATCAGCCGACAGGATTACCGCATTGCAAAGGAAATTACCCAGAAGTGCGATGTATGTCAAAAATATAAGAGTAGGAATTTCAAAAACGAAAATATTGCCAAAAATATTGAAGCCCGAAACAGACTAGACATTGTAGCAATAGATATGTTAAGCGATCTAATTATGACCACTAAAAGGAACAAACATATTCTAGTGATGGTGGATGTGTTTTCAAAATACGTAAAATTATATAGTTGCCGCACCACAAAGGGGGAAGAAATATTAAGAAAAATCGACAATTTTATAGCCACAGTAGGAACACCAAAAAAGAATCTACTGGACAATGCAACGTATTTCCGAAATGATCGTTTCAAGGGACAACTTCGAGAACACGGAATAGAGACAAATTTTGTCAGCATCAGGCATCCACAGAGTAATCCTTCGGAACGATTCATACAGGAAGTGACGAAATTTCTTCGCATTGCAACAGATGGTCAACATCGCCACTGGGACAGGAAAATGGCGGAAATAGAAGTGTATCTAAATACAATTCCGAGCACAGTAACAAAAGAGACCCCAGAATACATCGCACCCTTAGTATTAAAAGGGCACATCTCGAAAATTAGCGTTTCTGAGTTTTTGGCATAAATGGGCACAAAACTACTAGTACTACAACTTGGCCTTGACAGAAATTGAAAACGGAGAATATAAAGCAAGTCCCGATATAATGTGACCCTTTCGTACTCCCCTCTCCGCCAACACATCTTCCCGCGAGATAGACCCATTCAGTAAGGTGCCGATGTCTGTCGAAGCAGGTGTGTTAGTGAGCGCTCTCATTACGAGTTGAGCCCTTCTATTACAAAACTTGAGGTACGTGTTGTTTTATATTTTTTGTTTTATAAAGGCACATTAAGATTAAATGCTGTATATTTCTAAAACTTCCGAAAATTTATGGGTTTATTTAAAAAGAGTTCTTTATATTACTAAAACTATTGTATGATTTTTGGAACTATATCTAAAGGATTCTTGTTATTACAAAAATATCTGTTTGATTTACAATATCATTGAAAGTTAAATCCTTGTAATACTAAAATAATTCAACGAGTTTCTTAGTTGTGTCCATAAACTACAAAGTTTTTTGGTACTACGGCCTTAATTATTGTTATTATTTTATGTACTAACAAGTATTAAATAAGAGGGTAACCATATCTTAACCTCTTACAGATACATTGCAAAAAAATTGAAGAAATATGTCATCACGATCGCGAAGAATTATGAACCTTCTTAATGTTTCACATCTACCTGATGAATGGGAAAACAGTTGCGATAAGGACCCAAACGTAAGTTTATAATTTACTAACATGTATAAACTACTTACATATTATTTTGCATTTTTAGGTCAGCAATGAAGAAAAAGAGAACATCCCTTTAAGTTCAACATCAAAACGTTCGTCGAGATCGTCATCTAGTAGTTCCAGTTCGTCTTCTAGCGTCAACAGTAGCAGTTCGTCATCTTCTAGCAGCAGCTCTTCCTCTCGATGTTGTTCACTGGAACAAGGACGATTTGTTTCCCATATCTTAAAAGGTAAAGAAATTGAAGCCCAGCCTCAGTCTTTATCGTCTAGAACTACTTCACCTTCAATACTAGAATCCGTAATTTTAACACCACGAACTCCAGCTGTACATTACCGTATATCGCCAATGAATTCAGAAGAGAGTGATGCTGATATTAGTGACAATGATCCCACTTATAATGAACATCAAGGTAGAAAACGTTCGCCAAGCTCATCTTCAAGTTCCTCTGATGATGGTACTTCTGAAGTAGTTGCAACATCGCCCAGGAGATCGAAGAAACGTAAAGCTGATCCTACTAAATGGAAGCAAAATAACCAAAAGATAAAACGAAATGCAGGAGAACAATACATTTCTACTAAGACTAGAAACGTTGTTCCTGCGCGTCAAATGAAGAGTCCATGCAATCAGAAATGCAGATTGAAATGCAGCGAAAATTTTGATGAGGCTAAAAGACTTCAACATTTCAAATGTTTTTGGGCACTAGGAGATTTGCAATTACAGCGTATGTTTATAAAAGCAAGAATGGCTTTAGTTGAACCTAAATATAAGTATTCAAACGCTCAACATCCCAGAGCACCAAATGCTGCTTTCTACTTGTACGATGATAACGCCAAAATCAGAGTCTGCAAAACATTTTTTATCAATACGTTGGGAATAACAAGTAAAATGATTCGCACAGTAAGATATAAGACTAACAATTGCAATTCTGTTGAAGAAGATAGAAGAGGCAAACATAATAGTCATAGACGCGTGGATGACAATCTGAAAGAAGATATCATTAGATTTATCAATCTAATACCACGAATTGAATCGCATTATTTAAGAGCGTCGACCTCAAGAGAGTTCATAAGTGGATCGAAAAGTATTACTGACTTGTTTAGAGACTTTCAAGAAAAACAGAAGAATAATTCCCGAGATTCTGGAAAGTTTCATTTGTTTTATGAGATTTTTACTACCCATTTTAATTTGGGTTTTTTTCAACCCAAGAAAGATCAATGCGATCTTTGTTTACAGTATAACAACTCTTCTGCTGATCAGAGGCTTGCTCTCAAAGTCAAATATGATACTCACCTAGAAGAAAAGGAATTAAGCCGAGCAGAAAAAAAGAATGATAGAATGACTCTTGACAAATATAATTTATGCGTTTGCTACGATGTTCAAGCGATAATGCAAAGTCCCAATGGAGAAACATCATCGTTTTATTATAAATCCAAATTGAATAGCTACAACTTTACTTTGACTGTGTTAAATAAATTACCAGAGAATGAAGACGATTTTAAAGGCTATGGTGACGTGCATTGCTATTTCTGGGATGAGACCCAAGGAAAAAGAGGTGCAGTGGAGATTGGAAGTTGCGTTTTAGACTTTTTAAAGAAGGTTTGTGAGGATGCAGGTGAACATGAAGTTAACGTAACATTTGTAACAGATAATTGTTGTGGCCAAAACAAAAATAAATACATAGCTTCTTTATACATGTTTGCAGTCACTACTATAAAAAACTTAAAGGGCATAACTCACAAATTCCTTATAAAAGGTCATACGCAAAATGAAGCCGACAATGTACACATGCTGATACAGAAACAAATATCAAGAGATTTAAAAGCTGGTCCAATCTTAACACCACTTCAATACACCACCGCAATTCAGAGAGCTAGGAAAACGGGGAAACCTTTTATCGTTCATACTTTGAATCATGATTTCTTTTACGACTTGAAAGATTTACAAGTCAAGTGGGGATATAATTTCAACGTTGACGAAGAGAAGAATACCATCGTATGGAATCACATCAAAGTTATGAAATTTACGAAAGGGAACCCATTCTTTTTTCAATATAAGACATCATACAAAGACGCGTTTAAACAAATAAATGTTAGAAACAAAAGAAAGAAAATGTTGGATAATAAAGAAATATCTATCAAAACAGTTTATAGTGCGCCATTTGAGTTAAGTTTAAATAAGAAACAGGATCTCAAAGAATTAATTTCTAAGAGACTTATTGACCCTTATCATGCCTGTTACTATAATAATATGTTAATGTAACTGTTTTCTAATTGTAATTTTTAATACTTTGTTTTATTTTTGAAATGATTTATGACTATTACTTAAAACTTAAACCTACTGGCTATTTTATATTTCATAGTTCTTTAGCTACTATTCCAGTCGTTAGCTATTCTATTCTATTCAAACACGACTGATTGTAAAAAATGAATATGATAGATCTTAAGCGCTCGCACAAAAGAAGAATGATTTTATGTTGAGAAAATTTGTTAATTTTTTTGTCTAGTAAATTCAGTAATTTTTTGTGAGAATATTTTAGTTTTGTGTTACATTATAAACGTTAAGACAATTCTGGTTTTTTTTATATGACTGTCCCAAAAAGAGTGTTATAGTTTTTGTTATTGGATTTGTATGCTACATGCCTATTACTTTTTGGTTTTTGAGAATAAAGTTATTTTTTGTTAATCTTTTACGATTTAATGTTTTATTAATTCCTTTACAAGAGGCACTTTTATCATTGAAAGTAGTTAAAGATTATTATTACACAGCCATATTTATATTTGTAACTTAAAAAATAGTGTATATTTAATCATTAAAAGGCTTAATTCGTAAGATGCCTTCAAAATTTAAAGAAATTTAGTGGGAGAGGGGCCTATCTTGGGAGAGATTTTTTGAAACGTTTTTTTTTTAATTAAATTATTTTTTTTTGTAATATTTCGATTATCCATTATAGAGTAAAAATACTGTAAATTGTATACCTAGATTTTTATTTATCTATCTTTTCAAATAAAAATGTTATAGGTGAGTAAATGAAAACGATGAAGTTGCTTAATCTTTAATCTCGTTTTCCCAAAAGTAACGATTTTCGAGATGTGCCCTTTTAATACTAAGGGAGCGACATCATGAAGGGTATACTGCCGATAAGGCCATGGGAAGACCCAGAGCCAAAGGAATATCAACAGGTGATTGAAACAGTACAGAGAAGATTACGGCGAAGCAAAGAAAAGTATATCCAAAAACAGGAACACAATAGAAAAAGAAGACCAGTGACTTTCCAAAAGGGCGAAAAAGTACTCGTGAGGGCATTACGAGTATCAAATCTTCCTGGGGGCATTTGCGCAAAGTTGATGCCTGTTTTCGAAGGCCCGTACATCGTGAATAATGAAAATGGGATAAATAGTTATGAGTTGAGGCATAGGAACTCGGAAAAGATCCGAGGAATTTATAATATTCACGATGTATACAAATATCACGAATAAAAGACAGAATTACATAAAGTAGATAGTAAGTTAGGGTATAAGACGTAGATTAAAGTAAGGAAATATACACGGAGTTGGTTTTGCCTCGAGAAAATTTATTTAAAAATGCAGATAAATTTTATCGAATACAAAGGCAGGGATTTGTTATATTACTATTGGATATGAGAATTAGAATTTTATAATTATAAGCAAAATTCAAATTAATATAAAATATCTTCAATTTTCTTAACCACAGGCATGTAAATTTAGAACAACCTGTATACAACAAATTATTATATTTAGTTTTTAAGAAAGTGATTCGAAGAAGTGTACGAAACTCGATAACAATGCGCCTAAGACAAACAAGTTTGAGTGACGCGGACCATTATAGAGTTCGCGGAAGATTCGATCATTAGCCTACGCTAAATAAGACTCAGTGAAATAGATAATAGGTCATTAAGTTTTGTAAAAAGTAGAAAGTAAGTTTAAATTGGGAAATGATTATTTTTTCTTGAAATCCATTAAACATATTTAGAAAGATTAAAAGTTGGTATTGAGGAATACGGCGAATTAAAATTTGTGGTGGAATGTTGATTTTTGAATCTGGAAGGGATATTTAGAAAGTAGGGAAATGAAAGAGGATGAGAGATCAGAATGTTTTGAGCTGTCGAGAGGTGAAGTCCGGTGGTAGACGGTAGTGTACGAAGAGTGAAAAAGCCGGTGTAGTTCCGTGAGTGTTGAGTACCCAAGGGGAACGAGAGGTAGGCCGAGTCGAGAGAAAAGAATCTCCTTGAGCAAAGAGTGTCCCGGTAGCTGATTGAAGTGGTTCGAAAAAGGTAAAACACGGCATCACGAGAAAAGCAGGAACGAGAGCTATACGAGGTAGTTTTCAAAGGAGAACATTACTGGAGGCCAGGACGAGTTTTTCATCGCAACCAAGGGTAGGAGGAAACGGGTTTTGTGTGAGGACATTCGCAGTTCACCAGATAAAGGTCAGTCTCATTTGTCAGGACATGAATGTATGGGTTTTTGTATTAAATACCACATTAAAAATTGAAGAACATAATCGCTAATATCAGAAGATTTTTATCAAACTTAAATCAATTTGTTGCTAATAAATCCTAATAGTTCATTATTAATAAAAATTTAAATTGGAAACCAAAAGGAAATAAGATTCCCATTTTTAAATGTTTGTATTAAATAAATATAAGATCTAACAAATATTAAGCAGTAATTGCCATTTATATAAAATAAACAAATTTTTGATTTATAATTGTAATCCATATGTGTGTATTATTTTATTTTTTTCCTATCCCGATTAGGAACCACTGAGAAATACTTAGAAGTCACGAAAGTAAGTAATTTTATAATTTTGCCCTGAGATTGAAAACATATTGATATGTGATCTGGTTGATTAATTAGATTATCATTAATGCATTAATTAAATTAAATTACATATAAGAATATCATCACATATAAATAAATAAGATCACAACAATATATATATATATATATATATATATGTTCGGAAAGATTTCCGCGGTCAGGTAAATGAAAATTACTAAGTTCTCGGGAAGAACCGCGTTGAGAATTTATAACTCGACGTTTCGGCACCCTTTTTGGAGCCATTATCAAGAGGGGTATGGTTCCGTTCGAGTTCGGGTTCTCAATCTGCCTACTCCCCTCACTCGTGACGTACCAGTAGTGTCTTGTTCTCTAGGAGAACGGTCAAGCGGCACTGAGGTCTCAATCTGCCTACTCCTCAGTGTCGAGTGACGACCTGTCTTCGCCTGTGTAGCTCCTTTTATACTCTCAGTGCGCGCGGGAACTGTATGCGCGGGAGAGGCCTGAGTGGGATCGACTGGCGTGGGGATTCGCCGAAGCAGCGGTCGCCATGTTGCCGGCAGTCTTTTGGCGTCATCGCGTGTGTTTAGGCTGTCAGGGCGTTTTTCAATGAACATAACATAACATATATATATATATATATATATATATATATATATATACTTGAAATAAAATATAAAAGGAGGGGGTAAATATATGAATTTATATTTTATAATAATATTATAAAATATAAATTCATATATTTACCCCCTCCTTTTATATTTTATTTAAAGTTTTTTATAATAATATTATAAAATATAAATTCATATATTCACCCCTCCTCTTATATTTTATTTCAAGTATATTATACAGTAAGGACGTTTGAGTTGGAATAAATTCATTATAATATTAATAATATTATAAAATATAAATTCATATATTTACCCCTCCTTTTATATTTTATTTCAAGTATTTTATACAGTGAGGATATTATATTAGATGAAATCATATTATGTTTTAAGTAGGATATCCATAAATTAATAATAATCTATTCGTACCGCGTACCACTAGAAGCGTCAATTAGGACCCAAAAGGGTTGTGTGGGGATGCAAGTCTACCAGACGCATCCTACGAAATTATCGTGCAGCGTTATCAGAATTATAAAAGAAGAAAAATATGTTACAATATCGTAAAAAATGTACCGTTCGCTGTTGTAATTCACCAATTACTATTTATGAAGTTATTGAAACGTTGAATATTAAAAAATTTAAAAAAATTTATTTTTTTCGCAACTAATGAGCGGGAAAAGCGGCAAATTCAGAATTCAGCACCAAATCGATTGGAATCTGAAACATTATTCGCTGTTGTGACTCGCTAACTTTATATGAAGTTAGCAGAACATCGATTACTAAGAAAAATAAAAAAGCGGCAAAATTTATTTTTCCACAACTAATGAGCGGCAAAAAAGCGGCAAATTCAGCACCAACTTGATTTGAATTTGAAACATTTTTTGCTGTTGTGATTCGCTAACTTCATATGAAGTTAGCGAAATATCGAATATTACAAAAAATAAAAGAACGGCAAAATTCATTTTTTCACAAATAATTAACGGCAAAAAAGCGGCAAATTCAGCACCAACTCGATTTGAATTTGAAACATTTTTTGCTGTTGTGATTCGCTAACTTCATATGAAGTTAGCGAAAGATCGGATATTAAAAAAAATAAAATAGCGGCAAAATTAATTTTTCCACAACTAATGAGCGACAAAAAGCGGCAAATTCAGCACCAACTCGATTTGAATTTGAAAAATTTTTTGCTGTTGTGATTCGCTAACTTCATATGAAGTTAACGAAACATCGAATATTAAGAAAAATAAAAGAGCGGCAAAATTAATTTTTTCACAGCTCATTAACGGCAAAAAAGCGGCAAATTCAGCACCAACAAATATTAAAAAAATAAAAGAGCGGCAAAAGTTTTCTTCAACTTCTTGGCAACCATTTTGATCTTGGCCTTCTTCTTTTCTTTCTTCCTACTGGATTCCATTCTATCATAGTATATATCACTGCTTCATCTCCTGCCCGCCAGATGTGACCTAACTATCTAACTCTGCATTGCTTTATTTTGGTCACGATATCTTCTTTAACCTTTAACTACCCGCGCATCAAGTTATAACATAACTACACGCGTGGCGTACTTTGTACGCCACAAGAAAATACACTTAAAAACAGCGGATTTGTTTAATTTTTTTTGAAAAAATACACTTAGTTGTTTGTTATAAACCTTATTCGGCATCAGTGAATACTTGGAGTTCCTTTTCAGTAAGCCAATTGGGATTTATAACTGGAATCATGGAATAATTGGATTCCATGATAAATAAAATTACTAATAAAATTTTTTTTTAAATGTGATTTTTTACAGGAGAAAAAGTATTGTTTACGAAGAAAAATATATTTTTTGCCAGAATGACTAAAAAACAATTAAAATATGCACTTATATTACGACTTATAGTAATATAATCCTGGGAATTATTGTCCACCACCGGAAACAACAAATAATAAAATGTAAATTACGATCTTTATAGAACGCCGATTATAACGAAACTAAAACCAAATTGTAAAGCACATTCCAGTGATAGGCTGCGTATAATAATATTGTTCTAATTATGCTGTTATACATTCTTATCTTGGTTTTAATAGAGAGTATTTTGCTTTTAAGTAGTGTTTTGTTTGCAAAATAAGCTTTATTCGTTGCCAATATTTTTTCTTTTATTTCTGTATTCTTTCACCCGTTTTGCTTATTGTCACTCCTAGGTATTTTAAATGTTATACATCTTCAAACTCTGAATTTCCTATTTTGGTTTGTCCTTTTATTGCTGTTTTCCCTAGTCTTAGTATTTTTGTCTATTCTTCATTTAATCTGAGTCCCATTGTCTCCCCTTTCTCTGTTATTTCTTTTAGCATTTCTTTGATTATTTTTCTATTCTTTGCAATAATAACAATGTCGTCTGCGTAGGCGATTATTTGTCCACCTCTTGTTCTTAGGTTTCCTTTGTTTATATTTCGTAGTATATATTCTAAAGTTAGATTAAACAGTGGATAAGGCATCCCTTGTTTCACTACTTTATTTATAATGAATTCATCTGTCTCGCCTCTTTGCGTTTTTATGCTAATTTTGGTAGTTCTCATTGTCATATTTATTAATTTTCTGAGTTAATTGGGATTTTTAATTTTTCCAGGGCAATCGTTAGTTGTTTTCTCTTAATCGAATCAAATGTCTGTTTGAAGTCGATGAATAGCATTTCTAATTCCAGTTTGTATTCATTTGGTTTTTCCATTATTCTTCCTTCCTCCATATATCTTCCTTCTGTGACTCCACATTGGTACTGTCTCACTCTCTTCTTCGTGATATTTGACAATCTTAATTCTTAATTCTTAAAATATAAAGGAAGAGATTCCTCTCATTGGCTGTATACCATAATAAAAACTTACTAATGAAGTAAAAACCTCACATGTAGGTAGGTGGTATATAATTTATTAAAAAATTTTTCTAAAAATGATCCAAGATGGATAAAATCACAAACGTTTTCGGACCAATCAGTCCATCATCAGGTGGTAGAGACTTCAGATCCAAAGTAGTTGGAACTAGCTACATATTTAGGTCAAAAGACCTTAATGTAATAATAATTATGCCATTTAGGCTACAAAAATGTCGACAATAAGTCGATGTCACAAGAAATTAAATTGCACGGTATTACAAAGTGGTCTTCATCTTGGCCTCAAACTGACTGTCAGTTTGAGGCCAAGAAAACAAAAAAAATTTGAGGCCTCAAACAAATGTCAGTTTGAGGCCAAGATGAAGACCACTTTGTAATACCGTTGCAATTTAATTTCTTGTGACATCGACTTATTCTCGACATTTTTGTAGCCTAAATGGCATAATTATTATTACATTAAGGTCTTTTGACCTAAATATGTAGCTAGTTCCAACTACTTTGGATCTGAAGTTGCTACCACCTGATGATGGACTGATTGGTCCGAAAACGTTTGTGATTTTATCCATCTTGGATCATTTTTAGAAAAAATTTTTTAATAAATTATATACCACCTACCTACATGTGAGGTTTTTACTTCATTAGTAAATCTTTTTCTTATTATTGAAGTCAATATTTTATATGTTGTGCTTAGTAGTGTTATTCCTCTATAGTTATCACAAATTTGTTGGTTCACAATACCAAAATACTATACTAAAATCCATTTAAGAAAGCTCAAAAAATACTCATTCCTAGTTTTGACCAACCTTGTATACTAAAACGAAACGTTTCTTTATATTAATAATGTTTAAAAATAGTAGACTATATTAAATATATTTTCAATATAAATAGAAATTTTTATGTCAAGTTACTACAATTCTACAGGGTGTGAATATTGCTACGATATTAACAAAAAACGTAATTATCTTTTAAACTACTTCGTATATTACTACAAAAGCCTATATTTTAGGAAAGTAGACGTACAGGAGAATCCAAAAATGTAAAAATATATAGGGTGTTCTATTAAAAAAAAAAACAAAAATTTGTGTCACCCTGTCAATACGGATGGCCCTGTATATTTGAAAATATTTTCAGATTATGGTCCTGTCTAGGCACCAACTTTTAGCTAAATAACTTTTTTTCGTATCTCCTACGATAAACGAGTAATTGGACTTCTTCACACTAATTCCCCACCCTTTATGAAATAAGCGAAACATCGAATATTAGGAAAAATAGAAGAGCGGCAAAATTAATTTTTTCACAACTAATTAACGGCAAAAAAGCGGCAAATTAAGCACCAACTCGATTTGAATTTGAAACATTTTTTGCTGTTGCGATTCGGTAAATTCATATGAAGTTAACGAAACATCGAATATTAAGAAAAATAAAAGAGCGGCAAAATTAATTTTTTCACAACTAATTAACGGCAAAAAAGCGGCAAATTCAGCACCAACTCGATTTGAATTTGAAACATTTTTTGCTGTTGTGATTCTAACTTCATATGAAGTTAGCGAAACATCGAGTATTAAGAAAAATAAAAGAGCGGCAAAATTCATTTTTTTTCACAACTAATTAACGGCAAAAAAGCGGCAAATTCAGCACCAACTCGATTTGAATTTGAAACATTTTTTGCTGTTGTGATTCGCTAACTTCATATGAAGTTAGCGAAACATCGAATACTAAGAAAAATAAAAGAGCGGCAAAATTAATTTTTTTACAACTAATTAACGGCAAAAAAGCGGCAAATTCAGTACCAACTCGATTTGAATTTGAAACATTTTTTGCTGTTGTGATTCGCTAACTTCATATGAAGTTAGCGAAACATCGAATATTAAGAAAAATAAACGAGCGCCAAAATTAATTTTTTCACAACTAATTAACGGCAAAAAAGCGGCAAATTCCCATTGTGCTTGCCATAATATTTGCGAGAAGTGATTCGCTAACTTTATGTACATGAAATACTATCCTCACTTGAAGCATTGATATTATTTGATAAGCAATAATAAATCAGTTTGGAAACTAATATTTATTATAACTTTCACAAGGCGGATTATGGTGCCTTGAATAATTATTTGCTTCAGATCAATTGGATTGAGTTGTACTGTTTAGAGGATGTAAATAACATTTTAGATGCTTTTTATTCCATTATTTGGAACGCAATTGAACTTTTTGTACCAAAGATATCGGTAAAAAGATCGAATTTTCCTGTTTGGTTCTCATCTAAACTTAAGAGTAAAGTCATTGCCAAAAAGATTGCGCATAAATAATATAAAACTACAAATAAGTATCACCACTACATTGAATTTAAAAATTTGAGGGATGAATGCTCATCACTCACTGAGCAGTCTTACAATGCTTACGTTTCAAAGATGGAAGTGAGAATAAATGAGAACGCTGGTGAATTTTGGAAGTTCATCAAAAATAAAACAAACGGACATGGTGCTCTCCCTGGCTCTATGTTTCTAGGTGAGGAAAGTGAGAATGACAAATAAAAAATAACAGAGTTGTTTGCGAAACATTTTGGTACTGTATACAGCACTTTTAATGGTAAATCTCTGAATAACCTGGAGAGTAATGAAATTTTCTCACAACAGCTGGAGGTGGAAATTAGTAACCTCGAAGTCACTTTCGACAATTTACTGAAAGTGGTGTTGTCATTAAATGTCAATAAAGGGGCTGGCCTGATTTGATACCGAATTTGTTCCTAAGCAGTGTCCTTGTGTGAACCATTAGTATATGTTCTTAATAGATCACTCCAGACGGGAATTTTCCCGAACAGATGGAAACATTCCTTTGTGTGTCCTATTTTCAAGGCAGGAGATCATAGTGATATCAAAAATTATCGGCCAGTTTGTATTCAGTCAGCCTTATCTAAAGTATTTGAAAAAATGGTTTTGCCAAGTTTGGATAATTGTCTTAGGAACATTATTACGGAAAACCAACATGGATTTGTAGGCGGACGTTCTACTCTCACTAACCTCTTTTTGTATATCGATAGTATAGGTACAGCAATGGATGAGGGTTACGAGGTGCACTCTATATACACCGATTTCAGTAAGGCCTTTGACCTACTAGATCATAATGTCTTAATTACAAAGCTGAGAAACTTTGGTATCATTGGTTCTTTATTAGCTTGGTTTACTTCGTATTTGCAAGGAAGAACATTGCAAGTAAGATCAGCAGGATGTGTTTCTAATGGATTTGAAGCCGTGTCAGGGGTTCCGCAGGGTTCCCTTTTGGGTCCTAAGCTTTTTTTCCACTTCCACAAAACCACTTCTATGTAAATTGGTATATTTATTAAAACTTAAAAATCCCAATGGATTGAATAAAATATGTCCAATTCAGAACGTTTTCAGACCTATCGGTCCATCATCAGTGAATCTACAATAAAATAAGTAATCCCACCATTAGAATTGAAAGATGGTTGAAATTTTTTTTTTAAAAGCTAAAAATGTGGTTAGATTACTTACGTGCATACTTGCTAAATAGCCCCAGAACCAAACAATGGTTGAATTTAAAATTCGATTTACATTATTTAAAAATAATATTCAACAGGCTAAACGCCGATGTTACAGGATATTGCCTATGGGAACATGGTGAAACCCTACCAAAACCTCAATCAACCATCTTAGGCCAACTTTGACTATAAAGTGACACTAGTGTGTATGGAACTGTTTGAAGTGACATTGACAGTAGAGAAAAAGGTAGTCGATTTTACAGTTAATTAACCAATAGGTCATGACCCACAACAAATGATAAAAATTTTAATATCTGAAAATGTCTAACATTTTAAATCTATTGGTTATTGAAAAGAACTTGTGATATACAAAATTAATTTAGAATATAAGATTATTTATATTGACTGTATACCATAACATTAGATTGATCAAATTGATAGAAAGAAAGTTGAGCTGCTGTCAATAATGATAAAAAGATAAAAATAGATGAAGGTGAGAGAAGAGAAAGAATCAGTATTAGTTGGAATGTTATTGTACAAAATGAATAAATTGGTAGGCAATTTAATCTAGTCTATATTGTATTGGTGGTTGTATATGTAAAAGGAAAATATTGTTATTTAAAAAATAAATGTAAATTTTTGTAAATAATGGATTTGAGTTAGGATACAGTCAAATAATTAAAAGTGTGTAATATGTGAATGAAAAAGAATTGTAATTATTATGAGATGTTTTATTTTTTTTAATTTTATTTCAAAAGTTTTGAGAGAATTCTTGTGACAAAGTGAGGGTATGTGAAGTTAGAGATAAAGAAAAGTATGATTATAGCTGTTGAGTCCAGTTGATACACGAATGAAATTAAAATGAAAATAATATTGAAAGTGTACTGAATAAAATAAAACCAAAGTAAGAAAAAGAATATTGATATAATTTAATTGTAATGATAATGGATCTGAATGTGAGAACTGAAATTAAGTGATGTGATGTTAGTTGGAGAGGTAAAAATTTTCTTAGAAAAGTCAAAGACAAAAAGTAGAGGGCTGTGGTGTAGGGTATAAAGACAAGCATTTTAAGGGAAAGAGAGGGATAAAGAAAAGATAAGGTGTGGAATTAAACTGAACGAAGTAATGAAATGAAAAAGAAGTAAAAAGATAGTAGGGTGAATTAATGAGGTGATGGTTAATAGGGTTCAGTAGTTAATAATGTTAGTCGGGTAAAGGAGTTTGAAACAGTGAAGGATAGAGGAAATTTTGAAAAAGAAGGGAGAGAAAGTTGAAAGAGAAAGAATAGGATAAAAAGAGGAAGTTGAAAAATAGGAATTATGAGAATAATTGGCGGTGAATGGGGACAAAGTTGCGGTTAAGGGATGTTTGTCTATTGACACAGTTGGGACTCTTCTTCATGTCCTTGCCAATCTCCAAATCTTCGTATAAGTCTAAACGGAGTGTATTGTTTTGTTGAATATTGTGTATCAACTGGACACCTTCAGGAATCTTAAGTTCATGTTTATTGACTTTTAAATGGTGTGAAAAGGCAGAAGTGGTATCTCTCTTGCTGTGTTCAGCAGATCGGGTAGAAAGGGATCTGTAAGTTCTGCCGATGTAGGTGGCATCACAATCTGAACAAGAGAGTCTGTATACCCCACTCCGGTTCATATAATGGATAGGATCTTTGGTATTAGTTAAACTTTTGCTGAGAGTGTTATTAACTTTGAAAGATATTTTTATGTTGTCACAAGAATTGGAAATGATATGTTTGACTCTTTCAGATAATTTGGAGTTATTGAATGGTAAGGAGGCATAGATGGGAGTAGTTGTGGATGATGTAGAGAAAGCGGATTGTTGTAGTAATTTGAGTTCTCTTTTTTGTTGAAGTTTAGTGATGATGTCTGGGTCATAACCATTGTTGACTGCAATCTGTTTGATAATATTCAACTCATTGTTGAATTCAGTTACGGATAAAGGAATAGAGTTTAATCTATGTATAAAACTGCTAAAAGCTGAGAGTTTATATGATAAAGGGTGATTAGAAGTAGAATGGATAACATGATCTGTCTGTGTTGGTTTACGGTAGATACCAAAGTTGAAGTGGTCATGTAGTCTGGTAATAGATAAATCCAGAAAGTTAATGGAGTTAGAAGATTCTAGTTCCATGGTAAAGGTGATATTAGGATGGATTTGATTAATTTTGTGAAGTAAGTTGTGAGCTGAATCAGAGTTACCAGAAATGAGGACTAAAATGTCATCAACATAACGGAACCAGTGTAAGATCTCTGGATTTTTTATGATATAGTTGGATTCTAAGTGATCCATAAAAACATCAGCTAAGAAAGGGGATAAGCAACTACCCATTGCTAAACCGTCAGGTTGTTGATAAAAGTTGTTATTAAAAACAAAGTAATCTTGAGATAGACAAATTTTGAGAATGTTTATAATAGACGAAGTGGTGGTGGAAGTGACAGAATTATTTAAGAGGAGTGAATTAACCAGACTAATCGATTCATTTTTTGGTACTGAAGTAAATAAATTGCTAACATCAAACGAAAGCATAACAATATTTGGATTAAGATTGACAAGTTGAAGTTTTTCAACTAATTGGCGAGAATTCAAAACAGTAAACTGTGGGGTAAAGTTGATAAAGTTTTTAATGGTGTTAAGAATGAATTTAGATAAAATAGAAACTGGAGTGTTAATGAAGCTGACAACGGGACGAATAGGAATGTCAACTTTGTGTATCTTTGGTAAACCGTATAACCTGGGGGTGAGTGGATTTGATGGAATTTTAGTATAATATGGTGCTTCAAATTCAGAAAAGAATTCAGTAAATTGCTTTAAGTTGGTTTTCATCTTCGAAACAAAAGATTTAGAGGGATCAACGGGAAGAGAAGTAAAGTTATTGTTGTCTAGGAAAGAGGTGACTTTGTCAATGTATAATTGTTGGTCTAAAATAACAAGGCAGTTACCCTTATCTGCTTTGCTGAAGATGAGGTGGTGGTTTTGGATCTTATTTTTGATAGATTTGAGTGTGGAGAGAAGGGATTTAGACTTATTATATGAGAAATTGGGAAAAGAGAGAGATGAAGAAGTTTGTGTAGAAGTAGAAGGGGAACTGATGTTGGTAAGAGAAGAGTTATTGTTGGAAAGAAGTTTCGTTTTGAATTTGTTGATAGTTTGGATGCAAGAGTTTCTGATTGAAGTTTTTTGTGTGAGTGAAATGGAAAGATTCTGAATAACCATGTCGGTCTCTATGGAAAGACTCTCAAGATCTTTGATAGATAAATTGCTAGGAATGGAGTGTTTGAGGCCGAGGTTTAAGAGTTTTAATTCGTCATCAGAAAATTGGACATTTGAAAGATTTTTGATTCTTGGGTGGAATCGAAAATTGGAATAATTTTTATTACGAGAAGCTTTTTGTTGATCAAGTCTAATCTTATTGTTGATTAAGTGTTTTAATTTATTATTGACTCTATTAAATTTAACTGAATGTGAATGATCTACCTTATCCTGAACGTCTGACATAAAAAAATTAAGATTAATAAATTGTAAAGTTTCAAGTAGAGAATCATATGTTACCTTTAGCTTACATTCTATGTAGTTGAGTTTACTGTAATGTTTACAAATCTCTTTCTTCATGAGTTTAATCTGCATGGAGGTCCTGATGTTAGGATGTACATTATTGGATGTTCTAACTCTACAAAATGTTGGGAAGACTTTATGATGTAAACATCTTGAAATGAACCATATGTCCAATTTTTAAAAATTTTATTTTGAATCCAATTTTTTTCAAAAATAAGCACTTTGAATCGATGAAACTTACAGATCATATAAACACAACATAAGTAAAATATTTTGTGGAGCGATAACGATTAATTTAATTTAAGTTGCTAATTATGGGGTGGTTTTCCCGATTTTTTTTTGCAAAAACAAAAGGGCCCAATTCTATTTTGAGCGTAACTTGCTTAAATTTAATGATAGAAACTTTTTGTAAAAACAGAAATAAAGCTTTTCTTAAACACTTTAAAAAAGTTATAATAGGTTTTCCCAAAAAGTGCTTAATTTTTTGGATATTTCACGTCGAAATATTCTATTTGAAATTTGGTGAATATGAATCTATTTTTCATTGGCTATAACTCTGGTTCTACGAGATCCAGAGACCTAACGCATACAACATTTTTTAAATTTTTTATAGGCTATGTTTTTGCTAAGAACGTTTTTTCGACAAAATACTTACTTTTAGAGTTATTTGCAAAAAACCGTCTAAAAATGTGGTTATTTTGTTGAAAAATAAACATATTCACTTGCAAATAACTCGAAGAGTGTTGACTTGGCGAAAAAGCTCTATAGAACAAAAGTTACTTAAAATTAGTCAGTTTACCCATTTCCGGACTTAGTTTGGACATATATTTTTTTACCCCCAAGAGGGGGTGAAAGTCACCCCCAGGGCAAAAGCACACATCGGCACAATATCACTTTTTTTCTTTGATATGTGAGCTATACGTATGCCAAATTTCATGTTAATCCAAGCGGTTTTTTAAAATTTAGAGTGAAAGAATGGACTATTTATTCAGTTGCAATGCGAAGGAAAAACAATCTTATTTTTCACTTAGAATACGGAGCGCAGTCCAGCACTCTGAATCGACGATTTTTGACTTTTGCTGGAGTCTCATCGGAGAGACGTAGGCCTGCTACTTCATACTCTAAGTGACCAACACCGAGAGTTCATCCCCCACATCGCAACTGACGTGAATGGACTAGATGTCTAGCGTCATCTGGCAATTGAAAGATGAAGTAGTTTTCAATACTAATAGCAATATTAATAATATTTAAAAAGATTAAAATATTACTAAATGATTTTTAAGTTGAAAACTTATTGGTCCATTTCCTTGGTAACACTTCCATGGCTTCTAAAATTTGCAAGGCAGATAGATGCTGAAGCGAAGAAGACAAGAGGAACTCAAAAACTTACAATTCACGACCCCGTCTGTTCAGCTGGTAAATTCCAACAGAAAATGGACCTAGTTACTAAAAGAAATAACGACCAATATAAAAAAAAATCCATTTTTATTCAGTTGAAATGCGACGGCAAAACAATCTT